>NC_041381.1:689070754-689077250 GCF_002162155.2 Triticum dicoccoides | reverse complement strand
AAATTCCCCTCCTTATTTTTTCTAGGTCAAAATGACCTATATACCAGAAGAGGGTAACCGAAGGTGGGGTGGGCTGAGCACAACCCACCAGGGTGCACTTGGGGGGGCTGGCGCGCCCTGGTGTATTGTGCTCACCATGTGGCCCCCTCCGATATTTATTTGCTCAAGTGTTTCTTATTTATTCCATAAAAATTCCTCGTGAAGTTTCAGCTCATTTGGAGTTGTGTGGAATAGGTAGCATGACGTAGCTATTTCAGGTCCAGATTACCATCTGCCGGAATTCTCCCTCTTTGTGTGAACCTTGCATATTATGAGAGAAAAGGCACTAGAATTACTCCAAAAAGCATTATTATGCATTAAAACATCATAAATAACAGTAAGTAAACATGATGCAAAATGGGCGTATCAACTCCCCCAAGCTTAGACCTCGCTTGTCCTCAAGCCAAAACCGAAATCGAAAAACATGTCCACGTGCTTAGAGAGAGACATGTCGATAAAAACAAAGTATGGACATAGAAGCATCATGTGAATTATTATAACAGCAACAAAATTTTAACATATTACTTTTATCATAGACTTCTCATGAACAAGTAACAATTCATCACAACATCATAGTATAATGCGTAAACTCTATTGAAAACCAACAAACTATGTTCTCAGTCAACTTTGCAACTACAATTCATCACCTTTTCAGGAAGGATCACGTATCGGAGCCTTTTGGCAAGTCCACATACTCAACCATCATATAGTCGTCTATGATTGCTAACACTCACCGCATACACACGAGCAAAACGTTTCAACCAGACACAAACAAAGATAGGAGCTTATAGTTTTGCCTCCCAACATACTCACCTCGAGGGTGATGTCAACAATAATAACTCATGCTACCCATATCCAACTGGATATATGTGCCTAGATCTTTCCTCACAACATGATGCTTGCCAAAAGAGAAAAATAAAAAGGAATAGAGAAAAGAACTTTGACTCTTGAATGAAAGTAAATACATAAAAGTAACAGATAGGCCCTTCACAGAGGGAAGCAGAGGTTGCCATGCACTTTTTATTTGTATGCTCAATCCTTAGTGCAAAAGAACGTCACGTTATATAGCCCCTTGTGACAGCAACCTTTATTATGCAGTCTGTCGATTTTATTCTTTGCCATCACAAGTTCATACAACGCTCAATTTTCTCTTATACTAGTTGATCTAACACTTCTACAAGCAATTTTTTATAGCCTTATAGCACCGATGACAACTTACTTGAAGGATCTTACTCAATCCATAGGTAGGTATGGTGGAGTCTTGAAAATAAGATTTGGGTTCAAGGGTTTTTGGATGCACAAGTAGTATCTCTACTTGGTGCGGATTTTTTGGCTAGGAAAGATGGGGGGCAAGCACCACATATTGAAGGATCTATGGCAATATAACTTCTATGTGAATATGAACAAACATAAATCATTATGTTGTCTTCCTTGTCCAACGTCAACAATTTTGGCATATAATATTTTGATGGGGGCTCACAATCACAAAAGATTTCTAAGATAGTGTATCTGTATGTGAATCTTCTCTTCCCTTATTAATTATTTCATGAATTGCATCATTGACTAATGCTATGTATATCAATCTCCAAGAAAATTTTCTACTTATACTTTTCCTTATGTGGTGTCATTACTTACCATAAGATTAGCATATGATTTTTTTCATTTATTTCCTTTCTTTTTATTGAAACGTGAAAGTAAATAAAGCAAAACTCAAACTAAACTTTATTATATATCTCGCACACGATTACAAAGATAGATCACTAAGCAAACTTTCAAAAGAAAGGATCGAACTAAACTTTTATTGATCTAAAGAAAAAGATAATTATGGATCGAACTAAGGTAGATAAAGGTAAAAGATAGTGGAGGTGATATGATACCGGGGCACCTCCCCCAAGCTTGGCACAAGCCAAGGGCAGTGCCCATACCCGATACTCAATTTTCTTTTGGTGATGAAGAAGGAGGTATTGGTAATGAAGTGGTAGCGATCCTGTCTCGGGTTTCCATGGCAGAGTCTCACCATGAAGAGAGGAAGAGTGAGTCTCACGGGTCCTGCAACTGGCAGCCAAACTCATACCTTTAAACCTTGCCTCATATTCAAAGACTTGATTTTGAAGGTCGTAGATCTGGCTCTGGAGGAAGTTGGTTTTCTCGTTGAAGGACAAGACGATGTCCTTCATGGACTTGCCATCCACCTTGAGATCATGGGTGTAGTCCGCGATCATGAGGTGATTGGCATTGAGTCCATGTTCCCCCATCCCCTTGCACCGGAAGACTTCCTGCTCCACGTCTTCAAGCCTAGCCTCCACAGATCCAGTCCCCTTGGGGCCTTGCACATCGCGGATGTGGAGCACCCCTTCATGCATCTAGATAGCTTGGGGGTGTTGCATCACCTCCCGCAAATATGGGTTGTTGACATTCTCGAAGAACTTGTCCTCGGAGGAGCTTGAAGCGGCCATGGTGGATTAAATCTGTCAGAAAATAGCAAGGAAAAAGAAAACCGAAGATTTCTCCGTGATACGGAGATCAACAGGTTTGAGAGGTATATATAGATATTTTTTATCTTGGGAAACAAGCAAACGGAGTCCGGAAGTTACCCGAGGTGGGCACAACCCACCTGGGCGCGCCTGGCTTGCTAGGCACGCCCTGATGTCCTGTGCCCACCAGGGTCACCTTAATGGTATTTTCTTATTTTCTTAAAAAAATTATGTTCCAAAATGGACAGAAAATATTTTTTCAGATTTTTTGAAGTCCGTTTACTCACTGTAACACGTACCTCCTCTTTTTCACGATTCTGGACTATTTCGGAAGGTTTCTTTTATGTGTTCTTCAGGTGTCATTCTTTGGATAATATTACTTTCAACAATAATGGGCGTACCTGAGATATAATGTTTTATTCGTTGCCATTAACTACCTTTGGGTTAGTACCTTCGACATTATTTATTTTGATGGCTCTAGATCGATAAACCTCCTCAACAACATAGGGTCCTTCCCATTTGGAGAGGAGTTTTCCTGCAAAGAATCTAAAATGAGAGTTGTACAAAAGAACATATTCTCCAACCTTGAACTCATGCTTTTGGATTATTTTATCATGCCATCTTTTAACTTTTTCTTTAAATAACTTGGCATTTTCATAAGCTTGGGTTCTCCATTCATCTAGTGAGCTAATATCAAATAACCTCTTTTCACCAGCAAGTTTGACATCATAGTTGAGTTCTTTAATTGCCCAATAAGTTGTATGGTCTAACTCAAGAGACAAATGACAAGCTTTTGCATAAACCATTTTATAAGGAGACATGCCCATAGGATTTTTATATGTTGTTCTATAAGCCCAAAGTGCATCATCTAATTTCTTAGACCAATTCTTCCGGGATCTATTGACAGTCTTTTGTAAAATTAATTTTATTTCTCTATTGCTAAGTTCAACTTGACCACTAGACTGAGGATGATAGGGTGATGCAATTTTACGGTTAACATCATACTTGGCTAGCATTTTACGGAAAGCACCATGAATAAAGTGTGAACCGCCATCAGTCATTAAATATCTAGGGACTCCAAACCTTGGGAAAATAACTTCTTTGAGCATCTTAATAGAGGTGTCGTGATCAGCACTACTAGTTGGAATAGCTTCTACCCACTTAGTAACATAATCAACAGGAACCAAAATATGAGTATGCCCATTAGAGGAAGGAAAAGGTCCCATGAAATCAAATGCCCAAACATCAAATGGTTCAACAGCAAGTGAATAATTCATAGGCATTTCTTGACGCTTATTGATATTACCTATTCTTTAACATGCATCACAAGATAAGACGAACTTACGAGCATCCTTGAGGAGAGTAGGCCAATAAAACCCAGATTGCAATACCTTGTAGCAGTTCTGTCTCCCGCATGATGTCCTCCATAAGCTTCGGAGTGACATTTCCGAAGGATTTGTCCCTGTACATGCTCAGGTACACAACGTCTAATAATACCATCTACTCCTTCTTTATAAAGATGTAGGTCATCTCAAAAGTAATGTCTTAAATCATAGAAGAATTTTTTCTTTTGTTGGTATGTAAAGCTAGGGGGAATGTATTTAGCAACAATATAATTAGCATAGTCAACATACCAAGGTGTACTATTAGAAACATTTATTGCAGCTAATTTATCATCAGGAAAACTATCATCAATAGGTAGTGGGTCATCAAGAACATTTTCAAGCCTGGACAAGTTATCAACTACGGGGTTATCCGTTCCTTTTTTATCAGTGATATGCAAATCAAATTCTTGTAGCAAGGGAACCCATCGAATAAGCCTAGGCTTGGCATCTTTCTTTTCCATGAGATATTTTATAGCAGCATGATCAGTGTGAACAATTACTTTTGAATCTACAACATAGGATCTGAATTTATCACAAGCAAACACGACTACTAAAAATTATTTTTCAGTAGTAGCATAATTTTGTTGGGCACTATCTAGAGTGTTATTAGCATAATGAATAACATTTAGTTTCTTGTCAACTCTTTGTCCTAGAACAACACCAGCAACATAATCACTAGCATCACACATAATTTCAAAAGGCAAGTTCCAATCAGGTGGTTGAACAACATGTGCAAAAATTAAGGCTTTCTTGAGTGTTTCGAAGGCTTCTAAACAATCATCATAAAAACAAAAGGAATATCCTTTTGCAAAAGATTTGTAAGAGGCCTAGAAATTTTAGAAAAGTCTTTGATAAATCTCCTATAGAAACCAGCATGACCATGGAAACTATGAATACCTTTGATATCTTTAGGGCATGGTATTTTCTCAATTGCATCAACCTTAGCTTTGTCCACCTCAATACCTCTTTCAGAAATTTTATGGCCCAAAACAATACCTTCGTTAAACATAAAGTTTGTTCACATCTCTGCAAAACTCGATCAAGATTTCTTAAACAATCATCAAAAGACTTCCCATAAACAGAAAAGTCATCCATGAAAACCTCAACAATCTTTTCACAAAAGTCAGAGAATATAGTAGTCATACATGTTTGAAAGGTAGCAGGTGCATTGCATAAACCAAAAGGCATACGTCTATAAGCATAAGTTCCAATAGGGCAAGTAGAAGTGGTCTTTTCTTGATCAGGTTGAGAAACATGTATTTGTGAAAAACCAGAATATCCATCAAGGAAGCAAAAATGTGTGTGCTTAGATAATCTTTCTAGCATTTGATCAATAAAAGGCATAGGGTAATGATCTTTTCTAGTTGCTTTGTTTAATTTTCTAAAATCAATTACCATTCTATAGACTGTAACAATTCTTTGTGGAATAAGTTCATTCTTATCATTAGGAACAACGGTAATACATCCTTTCTTAGGGACACAATGGACATGACTTACCCATCTACTATCAGCTATAGGATAGATTATACCTGCTTCCAGAAGTTTTAATATTTCCATCCTTACCACTTCTTTCATCTTCGGATTCAACCGACGTTGGTGATCAACAACGGTTTTAGCATCACGTTCCATATTAATCTTGTGCTGATATAGAGTGGGACTGATGCCCTTAAGATCATCAAGAGTATAGCCAATAGCAGCTCGGTGCTTCCTCGGAACTTTCAATAATATTTCTTCTTCATGTTCTGAAAGGTTAGCACTAATAATAACATGATATATTTTCTTCTCATCAAGATAAGCATATTTCAAAGTGTCTGGCAATTGTTTAAATTCAAACACAAGATCACCCTTAGGTGGAGGAGGACCTCCTAGAGTTTCAATAGGAAAATTGTGCTTAAGCAGAGGTTGTTGTTCGAACAAGACTCTATCTATTTGTTTCTTTCGTGCATATGCAAATCATTTTCATGGTATAACAGATATTGTTCTAAAGGATCAGTAGGAGGCACAACAATAGAAGCAAGACCAATTATTTCATTGTTACTAGGCAATTCTTTCTTATGATGCTTTCTACTGAACTTGGAAAAATTAAACTCATGAGACTCATCACCAAAACTAACACCGACAGTTTGTTTCTCCCAATCTATTTTAGCATTAACGGTGTTCAAGAAGAGTCTACAAAGATAATGGGACAAAATTCATCCCGTGGGGAACCAAGAACAAGAAAATCAGTAGGGTATTTTATTTTGCCACACAAGACTTCAACATCTCTAACAATCCAAACTGGTGTGATGGTGTCTCTATTAGCAAGTTTAATGGTAACATATATGTCTTCTATCTCAGCGGGTGCTATGTCATTCATAATTTATTGATATAAAGTAAAAGGAATAAAACTCATGCTAGCACCTATGCCACATAAACCATGATAACAGTGGTATCCTATCTTAACCGAGACAACATGCATGCCAACAACATGTCTATGTTTATCTTTTTCATCGGGTTTGGCAATTCTAGCAGCTTCATTACACAAGTAAATAACATGCCCATCTATGTTTTCAACCAGGAGATCCTTAACCATAGAAACACTATGCTCTACCTTGATTT
>NC_041381.1:689067325-689068926 GCF_002162155.2 Triticum dicoccoides | reverse complement strand
CCGACCTCGCCCGAGCTCGTCGTCGCCGGAGATCCCCTTCAACATCGTCGCCGCCTCAGCTCGTCCCCGACCCCGCCGGTGGCCTCTACGGAAGCGCTGTGAGCCTAGCTACCCCTCCGACCCTCTCTCTCTCATTCCCGAGCCGTGTAGCCACCGCACGAAGATCACACGCACGCACCGCCGCGGATCTCGTCGCCGACATGCTTCCGGCCATCCTCCGGCCAACCCGCGGTGTCCAACGCACTCACCACGCTGCGTTAGGCCCAACCGTGCACTCCCCGCACCTCACCGATCCCCCTAGCGACAAGTTCGACTTTGGCCGAACTCCGGTGGCCGCCAAAGTCATCGCCAGCGCCAACTCCGACCACCCCGACCCCAACGGACTCCACCAAGAGTTGCGGCTCGACCTCAGCTCCGCTCTGGTGCCCTCCGCGGCTCGTTTGGTTGCCGGAACGTCAAAAATCACTTCCGCCGCCGCGTCGGGCTCGCCGGCGGCTAAACGCCGGTGCAGCCGACCCGGGGTTGACCACGGTGGGCCCTGGTTGACTCCCCTGAGTCAATGACAGGTGGGGCCCAGCCCTGTTAATTAAACAGGTTTAGTTTTAATTAAACTTTAATTAAAATAATCACCCTGACATGCGGGACCCACTGTCAGGTTTGACCCGGACGTGTTCCGTTGACCTGCTGACGTCACACTGACGTCAGGCTGACGCAATAATTGATTTTCTGGAATTATTCTAATATAGGAAATTCCAGAATATAGTTTAAACTTCAAAAATTCATAACTTTTATTCTGTAACTCCAAATCAGACAAATTATATATGAAAAATGATCAGAAAAATCCAATCTATCCATCTGTACTATTTTCATGCATGATTAAACAAGTTAACCTGATGTTTAATGCAGAAAAAGGAAAAGCACTTTAAAAGGCCATGTTTGAGTTTGAAATTTGAATCTATGATTCAAATTGGTTCAAACCCTTCTGGTCTTAGTTGCATTAGCCCAACACACTCATATTGCTATGTTTCATGCATGCATCATATTGTTGCACATTGTTTGGTGATGGTTGTGTATCGGTGTGCTTTGCGGCAGGATCTTCCTCCGAGGAGTATCGTGATTACACTAACGAAGAACCGTATCAGTGCATCGAACCATCAGGCAAGCAACCAACCATTTGATCATATCGATACAATCCCATGTTCTCGCTCCTGCTCTCTTTTACTGCATTAAGACAACGCGTTTCAAACTGCTGTGTGCTACGGTAGTTGAACCCATTTCCTCTGCATGACCTGTCATTGCCACAGTAACTAGATGAAACCCACTAGCATGTGTAGGAGTTGATTGAGCCATATGTATGTGTTGTTCCTACCTTGCTATGCCTACTATGCTTAGAGTCGTGTCAGGTCTGGTTCATCTGGGTGATGGGCTAGAGTGAAATGATTATGTCGGTAATGAGAGTGGTGTGGTGAACACGATTTGGTAAAGGTATCGATGAGAGGCCATGTAGGAGTACATGGTGGGTTGTTTCATTGAAGCCGACCTTAAGCACTGAGATCTGTATGTGTGATTTAAGATACAGCTACTACCATGCATTGGGCCCT
>NC_041381.1:689064629-689066325 GCF_002162155.2 Triticum dicoccoides | reverse complement strand
CCCCCCCCCCTTTTACTCTACTTCTCGGACGTCGACCGTCAACGACGACCCCTACTACACCGAGGGTGCCTACTACTACGTTCTGGCCGCCGACGACCAGGAGTAGTTTAGGAGGATCCCAGACAGGAGGCCCATGCCTCTTTCGATCTGTATCCCATTTTGTGCTAGCCATCTTATGGCAACTTGTTTAACTTATGTATGTACTCAGATATTGTTGCTTCCGCTGACTCGTCTATGATTGAGCACTTCTATTCGAGCCCTCTAGACCCCTGGCTTGTATTATGATGCTTGTATGTACTATGTACAAAAACGTATTTATAGCTCAGAAAAATGTTTTATCATGCAGAAATTGTATCAACATGTATTGGAAAAAAAATGTTTTACAAGGTTTTGAAAAATAATAATATTCAAACATGTTTCTGCAAAAGAATGTTAAACATGTAGAATTTTTTTGAACAAATAACAAAAATTTACAATGTGTATGAAAAATTAGACATGTGTTGGAAAAAGAAAAAGAAATAAACCGACAAAGAAAACAAAAGAAAAGCAAAGAAACTCAAAAAGACCAAGAAAGAAACAAATAAAACCGAAGTATAAAGAAGAAGAAAAATAAAAACAGAAGAAAACACTGAAAAACGGAGAAAACCGGAAACATAATAGAAGATGCATACGAACTCCGTTTTAATGAGCTTGAGTTTGACAAGAAGATGAACACGAACTCTAAAACCTCTCAAAGAGAAAACACAAATAAGAATAAATAAAGATGATGCCAAGGATGCAATGGTTTGAGCTCTCTATGAACGATACGATCAAGCTACTCACTCGAGAGCCTCCCTCAATAGTACGGAAATCAATCCTATAACCCGGTCTCCCAACTAGCATCATGGGATCGGTAAAATAGAAAACCTATCAAGGTCAAACATTTGCCTTGCGCATAGTCCACTTAAGCTAGACGATGACGATCTTGATCTTCTCAAATTGGACCACCTTTCTTGATTGCGGTGACTCGATGAAGACTAGTGAATTACTCCCCCATACTCCACTATGGGAGTGCTAGTCTTAGGCACATCTTCATAAAATCATTATCACCAAATGGTTGGCAAGCTTCAAGCATATGATCTCTTCGTGATGCTCTTCTTGAACTTGCACATCGCAAGCTTGATGGCAATCACCACTTGATGTCATCCTACATGGATTATATGGGATCTTCCTTTTGATGCAAACCCAGGAAATGATACCTAACCCCACATAGAAACCTCATATATATCATGGGTTAGTACACAGAGTGTAATGAACAATGCTTACCATATCATGGGATCACTTGCTCCCACTCGGTACATCTTCTACCTTATGTCATAATTTCTCTTTGCATTAAGATGACGTCTGGAAGGTAAACATGAATATTCACACAATCTTCTTCTTCAAGACATGACTGCAATAGGCTCAAACTCTCATAAGATTAATCTTTGGATAACTCGATGAATAACACCTTGGTTATCACATAATCTCCTTCTTTCGACCTTGAAGCCAACATACGGTTTTCGAGCATTGCCTATAGACAAACCATTAATCAATAGGGATTATCATCAATTACCAAAACCAAACATGTGGGCACCATGCTCTTTCAGAATTGAAGTCAACGAGCCCAGCTACTCATCGTGGTCGTAACGACATGCCAAAAAAATCAGTTGATAAT
>NC_041381.1:689057577-689064619 GCF_002162155.2 Triticum dicoccoides | reverse complement strand
AATCCTACATGCTTAGTATAGGATGCTAGTATTCCATCTGTGGCCCTACATTCTTGTCCGTCTGCCATGCTATACTATCGGGCCGTGATCACCCGGGAGGTGATCACGGGTATATACTTATATACATAATGTATGATACTTGTGGTGACTAAAGTCGGGTTGGCTCGTAGAGTACCCGTGAGTGATTCACGGATTGGGGGCTGAAAGGACCTTTGTCCTGACAGCCCTCTGTATGGATCTTTGTGGCGGAGCGACCGGGAAGGTTGAGACCACCTAGGAGAGAGGTGGGCCTGGCCCTGGTCGGCGTCCGCGGTTACATCAAATAACACACTTAACGAGATCTTGGTATTTGATTTGAGTTGGCTCATTGACCTTATACGCACTAACCGCCACGTGGGACAAGATATGGGCAACCGACGTCGTGGTAACAGCCGAAGCCTTCGTGACGTCAGCGACTGAGCGGCGCGCGCCGGATTGGACTGGAACGCCTGCTCTTGTATTAGGGAGGCTAGGTCTGCTTCTAGCCGCCCACGCAATGTGCAGGTGTGCAATGGGCGATGGGCCCAGACCCCTGCGCCATAGGAATTAGACCGACGTGCTGACCTCTCTGTTGTGCCTAGGTAGGGCTGTGACATGTTGATCTTCCGAGGCTGGGCATGACCCAAAAAAGTGTGATCGGTCAAAGGGGATCTAGCGTGTCGGGTAATGTGGTGCACCCCTGCAGGGAAGTTTATCTATTCGAATAGCCGTGTCCACGGTAACAGGCGACCCGGAGTTGTACCTTGACCTTATGACAACTAGAACTGGATACTTAATAAAATACACCCTTCCAAGTGCCAGATATAACCAAGTGATTGCTCTCACGCAGGGCGACAAAAAGAGGATCACCGAGTAGGATTATGCTATACGATGATACTTGGTGAACTTACCATCTACTCTTTTCTACATGCTGCAAGATGGAGGCTGCTAGAAGCATAGTCTTTGACAGGACTAGCTATCCCCCTCTTATTCTGGCATTCTGCAGTTCAGTCCATCGATATTGCCCCTTTACATAGATACCCATGCATATGTAGTGTAGATCCTTGCTTGCGAGTACTTTGGATGAGTACTCACGGTTGCTTTGCTTCCTCTTCCCCCCCCCCCTTTTACTCTACTTCTCGGACGTCGACCGTCAACGACGACCCCTACTACACCGAGGGTGCCTACTACTACGTTCTGGCCGCCGACGACCAGGAGTAGTTTAGGAGGATCCCAGACAGGAGGCCCATGCCTCTTTCGATCTGTATCCCATTTTGTGCTAGCCATCTTATGGCAACTTGTTTAACTTATGTATGTACTCAGATATTGTTGCTTCCGCTGACTCGTCTATGATTGAGCACTTCTATTCGAGCCCTCTAGACCCCTGGCTTGTATTATGATGCTTGTATGTACTATGTACAAAAACGTATTTATAGCTCAGAAAAATGTTTTATCATGCAGAAATTGTATCAACATGTATTGGAAAAAAATGTTTTACAAGGTTTTGAAAAATAATAATATTCAAACATGTTTCTGCAAAAGAATGTTAAACATGTAGAATTTTTTTGAACATATAACAAAAATTTACAATGTGTATGAAAAATTAGACATGTGTTGGAAAAAGAAAAAGAAATAAACCGACAAAGAAAACAAAAGAAAAGCAAAGAAACTCAAAAAGACCAAGAAAGAAACAAATAAAACCGAAGTATAAAGAAGAAGAAAAATAAAAACAGAAGAAAACACTGAAAAACGGAGAAAACCGGAAACATAATAGAAGATGCATACGAACTCCGTTTTTAATGAGCTTGAGTTTGACAAGAAGATGAACACGAACTCTAAAACCTCTCAAAGAGAAAACACAAATAAGAATAAATAAAGATGATGCCAAGGATGCAATGGTTTGAGCACTCTATGAACGATACGATCAAGCTACTCACTCGAGAGCCTCCCTCAATAGTACGGAAATCAATCCTATAACCCGGTCTCCCAACTAGCATCATGGGATCGGTAAAATAGAAAACCTATCAAGGTCAAACATTTTCCTTGCGCATAGTCCACTTAAGCTAGACGATGACGATCTTGATCTTCTCAAATTGGACCACCTTTCTTGATTGCGGTGACTCGATGAAGACTAGTGAATTACTCCCCCATACTCCACTATGGGAGTGCTAGTCTTAGGCACATCTTCATAAAATCATTATCACCAAATGGTCGGCAAGCTTCAAGCATATGATCTCTTCGTGATGCTCTTCTTGAACTTGCACATCGCAAGCTTGATGGCAATCACCACTTGATGTCATCCTACATGGATTATATGGGATCTTCCTTTTGATGCAAACCCAGGAAATGATACCTAACCCCACATAGAAACCTCATATATATCATGGGTTAGTACACAGAGTGTAATGAACAATGCTTACCATATCATGGGATCACTTGCTCCCACTCGGTACATCTTCTACCTTATGTCATAATTTCTCTTTGCATTAAGATGACGTCTGGAAGGTAAACATGAATATTCACACAATCTTCTTCTTCAAGACATGACTGCAATAGGCTCAAACTCTCATAAGATTAATCTTTGGATAACTCGATGAATAACACCTTGGTTATCACATAATCTCCTTCTTTCGACCTTGAAGCCAACATACGGTTTTCGAGCATTGCCTATAGACAAACCATTAATCAATAGGGATTATCATCAATTACCAAAACCAAACATGTGGGCACCATGCTCTTTCAGAATTGAAGTCAACGAGCCCAGCTACTCATCGTGGTCGTAACGACATGCCAAAAAAATCAGTTGATAATACAATTTGACGAGCCGAGCAAGTCGTCGTGGCCGAAACACCCCAAAAAAATAGGGTGTCGCTATGTGCCTCTTCTTGCGATGCCTAGGTAAGACTCGCCTAAAGGGGGCCCAAACTGGGCCACCCCAGTAACGATGAGATCATGCGTGTTTATATTTTTGTATTTTTTCCTTTTTCCTTCAAATTTTGATTTATGTGTTGTTTACTTTTTTTATAATTCGAAATATTGAGATAGAAAAATATTTATGATGAACACAAAATGTATAACGTGAATGAAAATATATATTTAAATGTTAATCATGCACATGATATTTTTGACAATTAAAAAATGTTACACATTTCCAAAATAGATTTGCGTAAAACTTAAAAATGTTTACAAAGTGCAACAAATGTTCGTATAATTAGGAAAATATTTCACATATTTAAAAAAAGTATGTCACACCTAAAAAAGAAAAAGAAAAACCCAAAAAAGAAAAAGAAAAGAAACCAAAAAAAGAAACAAACAAACAAAACCAAAGTATAAAGAAGGAAAAAAGAAGAAAATCATAAGAAAACGGAGAAAAACGGAGAAAACCGAAAACATAACGTTGAAAAAAAACCTGGAGAAAAAGCAAAGAGAACGGAAGAAAAACCAACTGGACCGATTGAATGCTGGGAGCAGATGCGCAGGAGCTAATGGGCCGGCCCGCTACGGCCGACATATATCCCCCGCCAAGAAAGCAGAGCACCAACGGAAACAGAGCAACCAACCACCGGCGGCCAAGAACTCCGCCAAGAACTCTGCCCCCGTCTAGCAACCTCGCCGCCGTCGTCTCCAAGCTCCTCCCCCGCTTCCTTCCTCCAAGAACCGGAAGCGGTCTTCCCCTCTCCGCCCCCGTCCATCAAGCAGCCTCGCCGTCGTCCCGAGGTCCTGCCCCGCTTCCTCCAAGAATTGGAAGAACTCCTCCCCACTCCGTCCCCAACCTCGCCGGCGTCTCCTCGCCTGCCTCGATCCCCCTATGGCTTCTTTACAGAGTCTACCGGGCGAGGTTCTCACCGAGATCGCTCGCCGACTCACTTGCCAGTCCGACCTCGCCGCCATGGCGGAGGCGGTGGGAGGACCCATCTCTCTCCCAGTCCCCCGTCCTCCTGTCCCGTGGCTGATGATGCCAGCGCGGTTTGTGGCGGATCTCCCCCCCGGCATTCCTCCCACAGTCTCGCTCCTTTGCCTGACATGCCGGGGACCAAGCTTCATGGTGCACCGCCACGGGCTGGAGCACCGGCTCCGGCTCCCCGCGGACTTCAACGGTGGCCGGATGTTTGGAACCTACCAAGGAGGCTGGGTATTTCTGGCCGTCGGGCAGCAGTTCGGCCACGCCGCCGTCAACATCTTCTCAGGGACCCGGCTACTGTTTCCCGACTACGTGGTGGTCGCCGACAACACAGTGCGTCCCATGGTTCTGATCGCCGCGGCGCTCTCCGCCGAGCCGCTTGGTCACCACGGCGCCTGCTTGGCTGCCGCCATCGGCCACGTGGGCGGCTTCGTCCCCGACGGCAACCGGCCGCCTCAGTTCGCGTTGTGGCGCGTGGACGGGGCTGCGCTCGACCAGCGGCCTCTGGCCCGTGGATTCGACGTCGAGGACGCCGGAGCCGGACTGCAGGAGAGGCTTGTCTTGGAAGACGTTGCTTGGTACAATGGAGTGCTTTACTTGCTGACGAGTCGGGAGGATCTGGTGGCGGTGCACGTGGGGGCCGAGGGGCAGGTCCTCGTCGCTCATCAGCAGCTTATCAGGTGCCGGCGGGCCGCCGAGCGGCATCATCATCGGCAACGAGTTGTTGCTCGCTACCTCGTCATATCCAGGGGAGAGCTGTGCCTTGTGGTCCGCTATACGATCGATGATCCTCGCGTACCGCGTCGCTGGAGAGATGTCGGAGGGGCGACGCGGCTCACCATCTACCGTCGTGTCACCGAGGAGGGGGTCACCACCTGGACGCCGCTGCCGGGCGATGAGCTCACGGGACGGCTTGTCTTCGTCGGGAGGGGCTGCTCCAGGTCGATGGACCTCGACCACCTCCCTTCCAGCATGAGGAACTTGCGCGAAGGTATTCACTACCTCGACGATAGGGATGCTCGGGACATGTCTATCATCCGAGCGGAGGACCCCGATCAGCGTCGGTACAGGCGAGATAACCATTGTGCCTTTGGGTGGCCACCCCTTGACCATCATTTGTATGTAGGAAGGACCGAGTATCCGTCCTCGTACTCACCACCCATGTGGTGTTTACCGTAGATAGGAAGTTTAGTTTAGTTGTTATGCATCCCCTATTTTCCCGATAAACTGTGGAAGCTATGAATTCTGTCGACATTGATTACTGCTTTGGAAGCTATGAACTCTGCTGAAATCGTGACATTACTTAATCAGAAGCATGATTCCTTTTGTTGCTGCAATTTCTTCTCGCGTGATGCTTCGTCTCGGCCTTAAGGGCTGTAGTATTGCTCTGTCCGAGTGTGCATTCGGTTTGATTCCTTTCGGTTTATACGGTTTTATGATTTATATGGTTTTTGTACTTCAGTTTAGATGGTTTTGTACAAGATACAGTTCGGTTTCAGTAATAACAATTTACTTTGGGTTCTTTGCTAATAACCAAAACTGATGCAATTTTTTAAGCCAACACATAACTTTTCCACGTGTAAGTACATTGATATATATCATAATGTGAAGAAAAAACAGTTAGAAAAAGGATAAAGAATAGACGTAAGGGCTGTAGTATTGCTCTGTCCGAGCACTGTATCAGCTCATGGTGTGCATTCGTTTTTCTGGTTTGATTCGGTTTGATTTATACGGTTTATGAGTTATATTGTTTTTATACCTCGGTTTATATGATTTTATACATAGTTACGGTTCGGGTTCGGTAATAACAATTCAATTTCGGTTCGGTTTCGGTAATAACCAAATTAATTCAAGTTGAGGCACATTTTTGAGTCAACACTTATTTTTTCCGCATGTAAATAATATAAGACTTTTTTGAGATTTCAATGCGGATACCGAAATGAGGAAAAATCAATTACAAAAGGATAAAGATTGGACAGTCAAGCTAATCATGTAACTGAAAGTACTATACTAAGCTGTCCATTACACTTTTCAACAAAGAAAAATCAATTTAGGTTAGTTTGGTTTAACCAAATGGTTTTTGAGTTTGTAACCAAAAAATATGAAATGCAAATGGTTTTCACATTTCAAAGCTGAAACTGAAACCAAACCTATAAAAAACTGAAAATTATGTCGGTTTGGTTTTGATTTTCGGTTCGATTTTGCACCACCTGAAGTATTACCTCCATCCTAAAAAGCTTGATTTATATTTATCTAGATACGGATGTATCTAACACTAAAACGTGTCTACATATATCTATATCTAGACAAATTTAAGAGCATCTACAGCCGCGGGCAGCAAATCCGACCCCTCAAAAGCTAGTGGATGCTCCCGGGCGCGTTCGCGGACAGTTACCGGTCAGGCCTCAAATTTCTTCATCTGTATCTAGATACCTCATACCTTAAATCCATAAAAAAACATGCAAATGATGGAATCCACCTACTACGCAGATCAAATAACCTATACTATCCTAATCCTCGTCGGAGATGTCCACTATCTCGATGCCCGGCACCGGGTACTTGGGCGGCAGCAGCACCTCCGGCTCCTCCGCATCGGCATCCGCGTCCATCTCTGCTTGAACCTCATCGAAGAGCGCGTCGGTCGTCGCCCGTTCCTGCCGGATGAACTGCCGATTGGTCTCCGCATAGGCCTCATCCTGGATGGACTCCAGGATGGCAAGATGTTGTGCCATCTCGGATGCTTGGGCGACCACGAACTCCGCCTCCGCGTCCTCCATGTTGAAGCCCGGAGCCAGCACCAGCTCCTTCTCCTGCTGCTCCGCCTTGACCTCCTCCAGATCTCCACCTCCATCCGGCGTTTGAGGCGGGTTCAGGGCACCCGGTTGTAGATGCTCTAACGGAAAATACCACAATTCCACTAACCCTCACGAAAAACATCCACTTTACAAAATTTTGCCAAAATTTATCACTCTACGACAACTTTTTGGTAAAAAACATACCATGTCAAAGAAGTGCCCGATTTGGGTTGTAGTATTGGTCTGTCCGAGCACTGTATCAGCTCAGGTTGTGCATTCGTTTTTCTGGTTTGATTCGGTTCGATTTATACGGTTTATGAGTTATATG
>NC_041381.1:689051241-689056824 GCF_002162155.2 Triticum dicoccoides | reverse complement strand
GATTTTACACGTAGTTGCAGTTCGGTCTCCGTAATAACAATTTACAGAAAATACCACAATTCGACTAACCCTCACGAAAAACGTTCACTTGCCAAAATTTATCACTCTACGACTATTTTTGTAAAAAAAATACCATGTCAAAGAAATGCCCTATTTGGCTCGTTTACACATGTTTTTTAAATAGAGGCAAACAATTTGCCTCGTCGATTAATTAAACATAAGAGGATTGCTCAGTTAATTAATGGAAAACCGAACGAAACTCGATACAAACCAACCACATGCGGACTACTCAGAGCATGCAACCCCAGAAGCACACTATCAACCCTACAAACATACCAACACGGAACGACCATCAACCTCCACACTACTACATTGTAAAGCAACCCCTAATTAATGAGATCACCTCGACCCAAGTCCACGAACAGCGCCAAATCTACAGAGACAAGCCAGGCCATATGGACCGCCCAATAGACTGATGATCATCCATCAAGTAGCTAGGTCGGCCGATGCGTCCGGTTGACCGTTAAGTTTGGCCGCTCCTGAGTGTGAAATGTGAAATGTATGTTCTAAATTGTGCAATAGTATCAATGAAAAAAGGAATTAGATGTGATTTTGTGAAGCAAGCCAGTGAAAAGTGAAATGTAGGTTCTGAATTGTGAAAGAGTAGCTATAAAACATGAAACTATAATGCATCATTGTGAAACTGATCATTTGGAAATATGTAATAGTTTATTTCAAAAGAGTGAAATATGATATTTGAAAAATGGGCTATTGAAGTAGACTGTTTTTTTGTGAAACAAATCAGTGAAAAGTGAAATGTACATTCTGAATTGTCAAATAGTAACTACATAAGATGAAACTGTAATGTATCATTGTGAAAACTGTTTTTTTATATGTAAGATATACGTTCGAATTTAAACTTGGTTGAAGAATATCCAAGATTGATATCATTTGAAAGTTTTGATGCAAGGAGTTCAAATATTAAAAAAAGATTAAAAATGAATATATGGCTTAAAAGATATAGATATTTTAAAATAGACAAGGGGAAAGAAAATCGTTGGATTTGTTGTGCGAGAAGAGAGAGAGTGTGTGTTCTGCCGCATTGCTGCCATGCATGCATGTAAAATATAGTGGTGAAGGCCAGCTACTGAAATACAAAATATTTTTACTAGCGGCTTGGCTAGAGCATCGCCGGTAGCTAGCGGTACCGCGCAATTTTTCATTTTGCAACACCATGTCGAACAGTTTCACCACTCGCGCCTGTTCCACTTGGTCGTATCGCCCCAAGCGTTGGCACTACCGCTTCGAACCCCGGGTCGAAACAACGTTACCCACCCGTGCAAAAAAAAAAACCCCATTGCCCTCAATAAACCGCAGGCTAGCCCATTTGAGCCCGTCCACCGAGTGCGTGGAGAGCAACCCGTCGTCCCAAGAGCGACATGGACCCTTAAACCGCGTGCATCTATCTGGATCGAGTGGTTCGGACGCATTTTACCATTCAATGCGAGACCCCATCCGTCGCGGACGGGTCCAGAGGTCCATTTTCCTATAAACCAAAACCAACTGGGAGCTTTGCGGGTGTCCGGACCGCTCCCATGTAAGCATCCAGCACCCAAGTCCAACCCAAAACCCTCATGTGTTATCGCTCCAACGGATGCGCCACTTCTTATGCTGGTCCAGAGCTGCAGTGGCCGGCATTGAAGCCACCCACCTCCACACAGAGCCTGGCACGCGTACAAGGTCACCGTCGGTTTAGTTTTTTTTTTAGTTTTACTTATTCCATCCGGTTTTATGTAAAACTTGTCTAAGTTTGAATGAAGACCATCCCGTTTTCTTAAATTTACATGAAATTTATTTGTTTTTGTTAAATCTTGTTTTAAATGTGACCGGACAATTCCGGCTAGCTTTGGATCGCCGGTGTCCATATCAGTATCCAAACACTTGTCTGAACCGGTCCACAGATGAACATCATGTCCGTTTCAGGGGTCCGTGTTGAAGATGCCTTAACAGAGAGCAAGGGCTCGGGAAAAAGACTCTCTAAGGCAGCCGGTCAACACGACCGGCGGACGAACCCTCGGTACGGGCGGCGCGGCCCCCGGCGGCGGTCATGGAGGCCGACCGCCCCGGGGGCGGCGCGCGGGTGTGGAAGCGGCGGCGGCTAGGGTTTAGAACCCGGAAACTGGTACCATGTTAGAAGGGAGAGAGAGATTTGGTGCGGAATATGATGGATTTTGTAGTGAGCCTCTCGGGGGGTTTATATAGAGTACAAGGCTTGGAGGGCAAGAAGCCTCTCCTAGAGATAAGGCAGGAGATGATTACAAATCATAGTCTACCATATACAAAGATATGCATATATACTCTAACAATGACCGAAGGTGAACATGAACGTAAGCTCATAAATTTTTATGGAACCACGAAAGAGATCATTCAGTTAGACTACAACTTGGACGGCAGATCAGTTGTTTTGTTTAAATGTGACTGGTTTAAACTTGATGGAAAGAAGACTGAGCTTAAAAATGATGGTTTTTCCAGAAGCATAAATGTTGGAAGTATGTGGTACAAGGACGATTCTTTGATTCTGGCTACGCAGGCTAGAAACGTCTTTTATTTGCCAGACACGAAGTATGGGACGAATTGGCAAGTTGTGTAAACATTTGAATATAGGCATCTCTTCAATATTAATGAACTAAGGGTGTACCTTTTAGTGGTCCTGCATATCAAGAGGACGAGTGCTGTGATAAGGAGGGTAGGAGAACGTATGTTTCTAACCTTACATCCGAGAAGCCTTTGCATAGAGATGATGATCAATACATTGTTTTTGAAGCTGATGTAGTTGCCCGTTTGATGAAAGAAAAAAACACAGAAGTGTTTGAAGATGGCAACGAAGAGGAAGAAGATGATACGTGTCTGAAGTATTGCAGCGAAGACGAAGGAGGTGCCATGGATGTCGACAGTGATGACGAGTAGATGTTTTAATGTAGAAGGTACTATCTGAATTCTTCATTTAGTTGCTGTTTATGCGCTACATGCTGTTTTTATTCAGTGCATTACAAAAGAGAGTGAGGTGTTTATGTATTACATGGAGTTTTTGTTCAGTACATGACCTACTGTTGTTTCCTGCAGTATTTTTTCTTCTCAGTTTTGTATAGTATAGGAGAGAGTTGTTTTCTCAGCTCAATCTCTCAAAACTAAATTCTGTAGTCAATGTACCTACCAAATGGCAAAGTTGTTCTGTGTATAAGAGCAAAGGTTCAAGTTGTTCTGTTCTTTTCTATTGACATGCTGTCGAATATCTACAGTTTGCATACATTTCTAATTTTGAGATATTCGACCGGCGTTGGTGACTGGGCTGAGAAGGAGGTGCCGAGAAAACGGTTGTGCTGCAAGCTCAAGTGCACAGTCACCACGGTCAGAGTAATGGTGATGTGGATGCTGGAGGTCGGGCTGTGTTAGAGGATTAGAATGGCAGTATCTGTAGTTTTATCTTGTTTGCCTTAACAGATTTTTAGTTTGTAGTTTTCTAAACCTCCGAGCTAGTTTGAGGGTAGCTTGCTTTGAATGACCTGAATTTTGTAAAACCTTACCAGTTTGTTTGAGGGCTTCTGTCAAATGGAGCCAGGGAGCTCCTCCCTGTTTATCTAAAAAAAGAGAGTTTTAGTCTGTCAGCGTGTTCTGATGCTTGACAATATATGTACCTGCTGTTGTCAAAAATAATTCCTGAAATTCCTATGTCTCATATATGTTCTTTATATGGCCTAAACTCAAGTTCCTTGTGTCTAGTTTAGATGTCACCTTCCAAAACCTAATACCGGCCATTTTAGACCATTGTGAAGCAACCACATGCTAGCCACCAGTCCTGGCCGCGTAACTTGGCAGACTTACACTCCTTACTACCCTGGCCATCTACCCAAAACCTCTGGGCAAAATACCCTATGGAAGGCCAGTGTATCATCCATCAAAGTTTTCTGCAGGAACTGATTTTCATCCAAACAGTGAACCTATTCCTAGCCTTTGACGCCTATCTCCTCTGTATACCCTAATTGAGCATAGAAACAAACTGTGACACGGTCGGTTACTTAAACTAATTCACAGAGCGGGAGAGTGCGTTGTGACCACTCACCCGGCGTGCAATAACGGCGCTCTGTGGGTCGGCCGGCAGCGCCACGAGCGAACCAGGCCCCTATTCGCCCACCACTCTCGCCGGTAGCCCGCTCCCGCCCCCGCGCTCATTTCCCTCCTGGAGGAGCCGAACGAAGCTGCTCCGCCATTCCGGCCGGCGCGATGCACGCGGCCAGGGCTCAGGTACAGCCCGGGGTCCGGCACCGTCCAATTTCCCATGGCCGTCCACGTGTCCCCGGAAGTCGCCTGGCCGCCTGATTCCTCCAACCGACGCCCCAACGCTAGCGAGGAGCAGAGGAACTCGTCTTCCTCGACTCCGGCCGCAGCTCCGCCGAAAGCTTCCAAGAGCTCTCCGTCTATTTCCTCTAGCTTCTCACCCTCTCTATTCTCCCTTGAGTTCAAGCGCTGTACATATCCATCTAATGCATCCCGTAGGCTCGGCATCGACGAGGACCGCCCCTCGCCGCCGCTGGAGAGGAAACTGCCGTCGCCGTCCGTCCACCCAGGAGCCAACGCCGACCACTGATCGACGCGTATCGACGTACTATACCTCCATTTGATCACTACCGTCGCCTCCGACGACCGCGTCGCCGCCGGTGAGCCTAGCACCGCCGCCGTCGTGTCCCTGCGTCGTCTGAAAGGAATACGAGATGGGTAGTGACCCCATCAGCCAGTCTCTCATAACCGCACCCGAAAAGGTACGATGGTTGGCGTATTTTTCTGAAATACGTGATTGACGAGGCCCTTCCCTGGTTTTCCTGTTTGAAAGAAAACTGTAATTCTGTTGACCAAACTTTGACTAGCTGTAACTTTTAAACCACAGATCCAAATGAGCTGATTATTTTTGCAATATTTTCAAATTTGAACCGATATTTCTACAGGAATTTGGTTGCATTTTTAGCTACTTAAGTAGTGTAGATAGCATATGTTTTGGTTTACTCAAAGATTCCTACTCTAGGCTGGCGGACCATCAACCTTCGAATGGTGTTGGTCCTACAGATTCTCTATGGTTATTTTGAAAATGCAAGTATCCAAATTTACTGGAATGAAACTGCCTGTCAGCCCCGATCAAGCCGGTGGAAAAAACGCAGCGAACCAATATACTGTAGAAAAACAGTTGTCGACCTATTGTTGATCGGGGCCTCCCAAAAAACTATGAAAAATGAAAACCTTCATCTGTAGTTTTGTTATGTACTCCCTCCGTTTCTTTTTACTCTACGTATAAGATTTGGTCAAAGTCAAACTACACAAAGTTTGACCAAATTTACATAAAAAATTATGAACATCTACAGTACTAAAACTATATAGTATGAAAATATGTTTGATGGTGCATCTGAATATATTGATTTCATATTGTGAATGTTTATATTTTTTAATATAAAGTTAGTCAAACTCTATAATGCTTGACTTTGACCAAACCTTATATGCGGACTAAAAAGAAACGGAGGGAGTACAAGAACTAAG
>NC_041381.1:689029418-689050907 GCF_002162155.2 Triticum dicoccoides | reverse complement strand
ATGGGCTAACCGAACTCGCTTTACATGAGGGCCTGAGATAGTTCGTGTTTGGGACCCCGAGGTATATACCACCTCGGATCAAGATTACCCTACAAGTAGAGTTGTCCATCTCACTAATCGCAGGCACCTTCCCCCTACTTCAACCTCCTAATGTGGGCCACCCTGGTGCCCTTACTGCCTTTTCGTGGTCCTCCTGGGCATGCCAACTGTTTTTTTTTTTGACAGAAGACTGTAAGGGAACCCTCTACAGTATAATTGATGCAACAAATCCAAATTGCAAGTACCGTGCCTTGAACCTGGGTGGATGGAAAGGCATCAGCCCCTTCCCACCACTAGGCTATGCCTGGCATGCCAACTGTTGTCATGCCAATCTGGGTTGCTTGGCGCCAATCGCCTCTCCATACTTCGTCCTCGTCGACTATGAAGGCTCATGTGGTGGCTTTATGAATCTCGAGATGTAGCGCCAACTCAGTATTATGTAGGTACTCGTAGAGGGTAGGGGTGTGTGTGCATGCATGCGTTCATAGGTGTGGGTGTATGCGCGTGATTTGAGGGTTTATGCGTTGTATTATCGCCTTAATCTCCTTATAGCCTTTTCATGTTTTGCATCATCGAGCTTGCCATCTTCACAACCCGAAATTCAGATACATGAAGGAAAGACAGAGCTCCTCGACCGCTAAATAGGAACATGAATAAAAGCAAAGACTACTAGATCAACATCAACGAAGCCGAGCCATCTTCACCGCCCTAGTTCCGATCCAGCTTCAAGAGATATTTCAGACACAGATCACGCCTTATCAGCATGGTTTATCTCGCGTCAGACTGTGCGGTGCTATTATTTCATAAATAATTTCTAGTAGTTATTTCATAAATACATAGTGTGTAATTAAATATATGTCATAAACTTGATTTTTTAGATCAATTCTCTCTCTCTCTCTCTCTCTCTCTCTCTCTCTCTCTCTCTCTCTCTCTCTCTCTCTCTTTGAGTGGAGAGATCAATTCTCTAATTGTTCTAAATTGGCTTGGCGGCAATAAAGCGTGCGCGGGGCATAGTTTTCGCTCCACCCACGCCAAGGCAAAAAGAACACCAGATTGAATTGACCATATTGCCTATCAAGGTTCCTGAAAATTACACAAAGATATTCTTCCATCAGTACCATACGGAGGGATAACATTGTAATTTGACATGCACAAAATCCCTAAACCCACCGCATAGCCGCCCCTAACCCCCAAATCGCCAAGTACCTGCATCCACCTTCATCCTCCACCGCCGGCTTCACTTTCTCCACCGTCGAGAACCAGTCTCGTCCCTCTTCCACCTCCACCACCGGTCACAACCCCTCCCTCGCCGCCGGCCAAGACCCCCTTCCCCTGACGATTAAATCATGACATTAGTTAATCAGCATGATTCCCTTTGTCGCTGTGATTTCTTCTCGCCCGATGCTCCGTCTCGGCCTTAAGGGTTGTAGTATTGTTATGTCCGAGTATCAGGGTGTGCATTCGGTATATTTCGGTTTTATGGTATATATGGTTTTTATACTTCAGTTTGTATGGTTTTATACGAGATACGATTCGGTTTCCGTAATAACAATTCACTTTCGGTTCTATGGTAATAACCAAAGTTGACGCAAATTGTTGAGCCAACACATAACTTTTCGGTGTGTAACATTGATATATATCATAATGTGGAAAAACAATTAGAAAAATGATAAAGAATTGACGTTGGATAAGAAGTGAGGCTAACCACGTAAACTGAAGCAGTAGATGGGCTAGAAAGTACTATATTATAGCAACCAATTACACTTTTGAACAAAGAAAAATCCATTTCGGTCAATCTGGTAACCAAATGCTTTTCAGTTTCTAATCACAAAAACCCAAAATGCAAATGGTTTTCAGATTTCAAAACTGAAACAAACCAAAACCTGGAAAAACCAAAATTTAGGTTTGGTTTTGTTTTCTGGTTCGGTTTTGGTTTTCAGTTTGGTTTTGCACACCCTAAAGTATTACCTCAATCATAAAAAGCTTGTCTTATATTTATCTAGATACATATGTATCTAACACTAGCTTTTTGGCACAGAGGGAGTATTTAACAAAAAGCTACCACAATTCGACTAACCCTCACAAAAACTACCACTTTACAAAATTTTGCCAAAAATATCACTCTACAACTAATTCTTTTTTTATAAAAAATCTACCATGTCAAAGAAGTGTCCGGTTTGGCTTGTTTAAATGTGTTTTGTTTAAACGGGGGCAAAAGATTTGGCTCATTGATTAATTAAGCAAAAGAGAATTGTCTGGTTAATTAACATAAAACCGGACGAAAGCCAATACGAACCAACCACATGCGGACTACAAAGAGCATGACACCCCAGAAGCGCACGATCAACCCTACAAACATACCCAACACAGAACGACCATCAACCTCCACACTACTACATCGCAAAGAAACCCCCTAATGAGAGCGCCTCGGCCGAAGTCCACGAGCACCGCCAAATCCACAGAGATTGGCCAGGCTATATGGACCACCGAATAAACTGCTAATCATCTATCAAGCAGCTGGGTTGGCCGATGTGTCAGGTTGACTGTTAAATTTGGCATGTTCCTGAGTGTGAAATGCACGCTCTAAATTATGCAGACTACAAAAAGGAATTAGATGTGATTTTTGTGAAACAAACTAATGGAAAGTGAAATGTAGGTTCTGAATTGTGAAAGGTAGCTATGAAAAGTGAAATTGTAATGCATCATTGTGAAACTAATTATGTAAGTATGTAATAGTTTATTTCAAACAGTGAAATGTGTTATTTGAAAAATGCGCTATTGAAATAGATTGTTTTTTGTGAAACAAACCAGTGAAAAGTAAAATATACGTTCTGAATTGTGAAATAGTAACTACATAAGGTGAAACTGTAATGTATCTTTGTGAAAATTGGGTTTTTGAAATGTAAAATATACGTTCGAATTTAAACATGGTTGAAAATATCCAAGATGTATCTCATTTGAAAGTTTTGATGCAAGGAGTGCAAATATAAAATGCTTTAGAATTGAATATGATTTAAAATATATAAATATTTCAAATTAGACAAGGTCAAAGAAATAGTTGGATTTACTATGGGAGAAGAGAGGGAGTGTTCTGCCTCATTGATGTCATGTAAAGTATAGTGGTGGGGGCAGCTACTGACATACCAATATTCTTTAAACATAGGGGAAAACGATACAACACGGGGGAGAAATATACGATTTTAGGTGGTACTAGCTGCTTGGCTAGAGCATTGCCGGTACCTAGCGGTACGGCGCAATTTTTCATTTTGCAACACCATGTCGAACAGTTTCACCACCCGTGCTCACCTTGGCGGTGTCGCCCCAAGACCTGTCACTACTGCTTTGAACCAAGTGAAGTCTGTTTTGAACCCTGAGGTTGTAGACCGTGACGTAAATGAACCCTCACGTCTGAATCTCTGAAGTCCATACCCTATACTCTTTGATCCCAGTCAATCTAAATCCTACACCGATCCTATACCTCTTTGGAAGGATAATCCCGATCGGGATCAGCCGTTTCTCTCACTATCCACACGGGCCTACGTGTCATATTCTAAGCCCCTTCCCCAGCCACGGTATCATCGGCTTCCCTAAAGACGACAGGCAGAATTGGTCTGTCGCGGCGCGGAAGTCCGGCATCAGGGCGGATGCGCCGGAGCTGTTGTTGTTGCTGCTGCCGGCGAGATTGTTTTGCCCTCACTGCCGCATCGACTGGAGCAGCGCGGCCGTTAGTGTGCCTTCTCGCGCCACGGCAGGGTGGAGAGGCTGAGTGTGAGGAAATGGCACGAAGCAGCTCGCTGACCTGGCCGACGACCTGGCCGAGCATGAAGTCACTGATGCTGGAGCCCGCCGGCCGCCTCCGTATGCTCTTGGTCCGCGGTGGGACGATTTCTAGCGATGATGTGTTTACTAGGATTTTTTTTTCGAAAAGGGGATTCCCCGGCCTCTGCATCAGAACGATGCATACGGCCATCTTATTATCAAAATAAAGTAGTGCCAACATGGTTCCAAAGGTCTTCACAAGTCATAGAAAAGCACAAAAAGCTCACACAGAGCCAAAAGAGGCTAGAAACATCAACTAGCCAAATCAAGATGCCACAACCGGCTGGCTAAACTAGATAGGGATACTAAATGCCTATCCTATTACATGACCGTCATTCAAACCGGTTGAAGATATCCCGAGCTACCATCTCCCAGCGAAAAGACCCAGTAACCAAATGCCCCCTGGCCTCCGTCTGGGTGAGTAGCGACCACGAACGGATCAGTGCCGTAGTCCGGAATAAGACCTGCAAAAAATGTATACATGATATTCTGTTAAAGACCAAATCGTTTCTATAATTCCAGATAGTCCACAGCAAAGCACAAACTCTAACCCGAATATGTCTCGATAAGTTAGGCTCAATCCCATTAAGCCATGTCCCAAATAATGCATTAACAGAATTCGGGGTTTGATATTAAAAGCAATGTGGACCGTCTGCCAAAGTACCTTGGCCAGCGGGCAATAAAAAAAGAGGTGTTTAATAGTCTCATCCCGATCACAGAAACTACACCTAGTAGGTCCTGTTCAATTACGCTTTATCAAGTTAACCTTAGTTAAAATTACTTGTTTATGGACAAACCACATAAACACTTTTATTTTCAAAGGAACTTTGACATCCCAAACATGTTTGGACGTAGGAATGGAGTTCGAATTAATAACATCAATATACATTGATTTAACCGTGAATGCTCCAGACTTAGTCAACTTCCAGCGTAATTCATCGGGTTGTTGAGAAAGCTGGACTTCCATCAGTCTCCTAACTAGACGGAGCCATTCTTCCCAACGATTTCCCGCTAGCACTCGTCTGAACTGGATATTAAGGGGGATAGATTGAAAGACCGATGCAACGAACACCTCACGTCGTTGAACAATACGGTACAAAGAAGGGTATTGGATGGCTAAGGGTGTGTCACCGAGCCAAGTATCCTCCCAGAAACGTGTACTTGTGCCGCTTCCAATAACAAACTTTGTCCTATTAAACAATGCCTGCTTGACCTTCATGAGACCCTTCCAGAAGGGCGAGTCGGTCGGCCGTACTGTGACCTGTGACAAAGTTTTTGACTGAAGGTACTTGTCGCGAAGGATTTGAGCCCACATAGCATCATTCTCCGAAGAGAGCTTCCACAGCCACTTGCTAAGAAGGCATTTATTCTTAATTTCGAGATTCTCAATACCTAGACCCCCTTGGTCTTTCGGTCTACAGATGATATCCCACTTAGCAAGCCGATATTTTCTTTTAAGCTCATCACCCTGCCAAAAGAACCACGATCTATAAAAGTCCAGTCTCTTCCTAACACCAACTGGTACCTCAAAGAACGATAGAAGAAACATCGGCATACTCGTGAGCACCGAATTAATTAGGATTAATTGGCCTCCATATGACATGAGCTTGCCCTTCCAGCAGCTCATTTTCTTCTCAAATCGGTCCTCGATGCACTTCCATTCTCTGTTTGTCAGCCTACGATGGTGAATAGGAATCCCCAAGTATGAGAATGGTAGCTCTCCCAACTCACACCCAAACAATTGCCTATAAGCATCCTGTTCATTTTTGGCCCTACCAAAACAGAACAGCTCGCTCTTATGAAAGTTGATCTTTAACCCGGTCAATTGTTCGAATAGGCATAACACCAGCTTCACATTTCTCGCCTTAGCCAAGTCATGCTCCATAAAGATGATTGTATCATCAGCGTACTGTAGGATAGAGACACTTCCATCAATAAGATGAGGCACCAATCCACCTACTTGATCATTTTCCTTAGCCCTTCCTATCAAAACTGCCAACATATCCACCACAATGTTAAACAAGATAGGGGACATCGGGTCTCCTTGTCTTAGGTCTTTATGTGTCTGGAAGTAGTGACCTATGTCATCATTAACTCTAATTCCCACACTATCTTTTTGCGTAAATGATTCAACCTGTCGGCGCCAGGCTTCATCAAAACCTTTCATACGCAAAGACTGTTGGAGAAATGGCCATTTGACCTTATCATACGCTTTCTCAAAATCCACCTTAAAAATCACTCCATCTAATTTTTTGGACTGGATTTCATGGAGCGTTTCATGCAGGACTACCACCCCTTCAAGGGTACTTCTGTCCGGCATGAAAGCGGCTTGGGACTATTGCACTACAGAATGTGCAATCTGTGTGAGTCTGTTTACTGGGATGCGTATCTATGCTGCTCTGCTCGCGGTGGTGCACTGAAGTCGATGCGGTTGTCCACGAGCACGGGGCATGCGCACGGCGCTGACTTCAATGCGCGCGTGGCCTCGACGGCCGTGAACTACTAATTGCCGAGGAGGTCCAATGTCACGCACACGCACGTCGTGTCCCGGGCTCGCCGTGGCTTATTGCCTGACACTTCACAACCTATGGCCGATTCGTGAGCACGGGTGGCTGGCCTACTTCATGTACCTCATGTATGCCAATGTGACCTTTTGTTCGGTATGTGCATGGCCTCGACCGACGCTGGCAACGTGTTCACGGCCACCTCTTTGAGGCTGAGCTATCCGCACGCACATGCTACTCTTAATTCTGTGCCGCTGCAAATCACGCGAGCACGCGTTTCTCCTCCCCTACCCTTCGCATGCAGGTCCGACAGCGCGTCGCCATGGAGGTTGCGCCGACAACGGAGCTGTTTATCGCCTGCGCGCTCAGCGAAGATGCGCTGCACCTAGGTGTATACTGGGGCTTGCATCCTGTAGATGACCGCCCACGGGGCACGGGCAGCCGCACCCGGCGTGGCGGCTTGAGGTGCAGGAAAAGTCGACAAGTCTGATGCGGACGCCGGCGCCTCCCGCGGAGAGAGACAGAGAGATCGGGGATGGATTAGAAGATTAATGTGACACATGGACCCGCACTGTCAAAGACTGTGCAGAGTGATCCCGGTCGGGATCTTTATTTTCCCGGTGCGCCAAATAGATTCAGGGTTTAGATTGACCGGGATCGACGACTACAGGGTACCAACTTCAAGGATTTAAACGTGGAGGTTCATTTGCGTCGCGCTCTACAACCTTAGGGTTTAAAATAGACTTCACTCCTTTGAACCCCCGGTCGAAACAACGTTGCCCACCTGTGCAAAAGAAAAACATTGCCCTCAAAAAAAGTAGGTTAGCCCATCTGAGCCCGTGCACCAGGTGCATGGAGAGCCCGCCGCTGTCCCAAGAGAGACGTGGACCCTTAAACCGTCCATATTTGGCTGAACCAAATGGTTCAGACATATTTTACCATCTAATGCGGTACCCCATCCGTCACGTCCATGCACTCATTTTCCCCTAGACTGGAAGCAACTAGGGGCCTGAAGCGCTCCTATGTAAGCGTCCAACACCCAAGTCCCACCCAAAACCCTCCCGCGCTATCGCTTCAACGAACGACTTCTCGCGCCGCGTTTATGCCGGCTCAGAGTTGCAGTGGCTGACATTGATGCCACCCACCTTCGCCCAGAGCCTGACCACGCGTACGAGGTCACTGCCAGTTTAGGTTTTTTTAGTTTTAGTTATTTCATCCTGTTTTTTGTAAAATTTGTCTAAGTTCAAATGAAAATCATCCAATTTGTTTAAATTTACATCAAATTTATTTGTTTTTGTTAAATTCTATTTGAAATGTGACCAGATGTTTGTGGCTAGCTTGGATCGCCGGTGTCCATATCAGTATTGCCGGTGAGGAAGAAACCACTATGAATCCTCAAGTGCGCACCCAGCTCATCCGCTACTCGGTTGCTCAGGGCAACTTTAACACCATGCAGTAAAACAGACACATCAATGTTCATGAACACATCTGACTCGAACGTGTTGTGGACAGCGATAGACGAGTCGGCCACTCATTCCGGTGATCTTTCACAAAATTCATGCAAACCAGACAATATTTGTTAAATTTAGATATATCACCGACCAAAAAGAAGAAATTAACAAAGTTTAATTAAATCAAACAAAATTTAAACTAAACCTAAGCCAGGTAACTAGACGGTGTCCTTGCAGGCATGGTCTACAAGGCCGCCGGCACCTCCGTCGTCGCAACTGTCCTTCCAGCGGCTGAAGGCCTCCCGAGGATCCCGGCAACCCTGATTGGCCACCTTTGCCAGACGCTCGATAACGGACTCTAGCCCGGGCCACCCGCCCTTGCCCTTGTCGGTGATGCGCTGGGCAAGTGCTCGGACTCAGTCAACCCCAGTTTGTAGTGTTGGTCATGGATCCGATTATGAAAGCGGAAGTATGTCGCGCGGTTGTCCTGGACCAGTCCTAGGCTCAGGACAACATGAGGTCTGGGTCAGCGAGGACCTAGTTAAGCGCCACGTCTGACGTCACCAACATTGTCCGACGCGCCACATTGTACCACTCAAGCGCGCCTCATCTACTAGTGCCTTGTTGGGTGCCGTCCTACTGCAAGGAGTGAATTGCAAAAAACCACCACATTTAAAGTTTTTTTTCGGAATTGCCACCACATTTCTTGAGCACCCAAAAATCTACCTCTTTTCTTTTTAATTTTTTCAATATACACTGATGAGCGATCTGTGCCAAATTAATCTGATTTTCTCAATAAACTTGGATGTCAATGCCTGCGGAGGACTTTAGACGGTGAATTGTCTACATCAGCAGGGGCTGCTCAAGGTCAATGGAATGTTGACAGGGTCCCTATCGGCATGAGTAACCTGCGAGACTACGCTGGATGATCGAGATTCTTGGGATTTGTCCATTATCCAAGCGGAGGATCTAGATGGGCGTCAGTATAGATGTGATGACCATAGCGCCTTCGGGTGGCTGTCGTATGACCAACATCATAGGGGCCGTCCAAAGAACTTTTGGATCCGGAGTGAATTAAAATAAGTATTTTATACCAATTATTCATCTAAAATTATTTTATCATACTAATACGTTAATGACTTCATTTTCTAGTATAGCTGATTAGCCACATAACAAGGTTGTGTAATATTAATTATGACATCATTTTGAAATGTTTGTTACTCAAAAACATCAACTCTGACAAATTTTAACTGTATGTTTTAACAAAACATATGTTTAAATAAAAGTTGGAAGATTTTATAAAACATATCCACATATTTTTGTATATTTGTATGTGTTGCTATATATTTTAATATTATCAAATATCATTGTAGATATCTCTAAAACTGTGTTGTGTAACTATTGTCTTAATAGTGGTGTCTAGTATATTGTTAGATAAACATATTTATAGTACCTTCTAGAGTATAAATTTACCTTTTCCTTTTTCTTTTTTCCATGCCTATGCATAGCTTTTGGTCTTGTGACCTTGCTAGTTGTTGGTGAAGGAAATATGCCCTAGAGGCAATAATAAAGTTATTATTTATTTCCTTATAATCATGATAAATGTTTATTATTCATGCTAGAATTGTATTTACCGGAAACATAATACATGTGTGAATACATAGACAAACAAAGTGTCACTAGTATGCCTCTACTTGACTAGCTCGTTAATCAAAGATGGTTATGTTTCCTAACCATGAACAATGAGTTGTTATTTGATTAACGAGGTCACATCATTAGTAGAATGATCTGATTGACATGACCCATTCCATTAGCTTAGCACCCGATCGTTTAGTATGTTGCTATTGCTTTCTTCATAACTTATACATGTTCCTATGACTATGAGATTATGCAACTCCCGTTTACCGGAGGAACACTTTGGGTACTACCAAACGTCACAACGTAACTGGGTGATTATAAAGGAGTACTACAGGTGTCTCCAATGGTCGATGTTGATTTGGCGTATTTTGAGATTAGGATTTGTCACTCCGATTGTCGGAGAGGTATCTCTGGGCCCTCTCGGTAATACACATCACATAAGCCTTGCAAGCATTACAACTAATATGTTAGTTGTGAGATGATGTATTACGGAACGAGTAAAGAGACTTGCCGGTAACGAGATTGAACTAGGTATTGGATACCGACGATCGAATCTCGGGCAAGTAACATACCGATGACAAAGGGAACAACGTATGTTGTTATGCGGTCTGACCGATAAAGATCTTCGTAGAATATGTAGGAGCCAATATGGGCATCCAGGTCCCGCTATTGGTTATTGACCGGAGACGTGTCTCGGTCATGTCTACATTGTTCTCGAACCCGTAGGGTCCGCACGCTTAAGGTTACGATGACAGTTATATTATGAGTTTACATGTTTTGATGTACCGAAGGAGTACGGAGTCCCGGATGAGATCGGGGACATGACGAGGAGTCTCGAAATGGTCGAGACGTAAAGATTCATATATTGGATGATATGGTTAGGCCAAGGGGTCAAGCCCATGAGGCTTTAGGTCGGTGCAAAAGGAGTTTTGCGGAGGCCAGGGGGCCAAACGCCGGAGACCCTGGCGTCTGGCCCTGGGCCAGACGCCGAGGCCCATGGCGTCTGGGCCAGACGCCAAGGATTGTGGCGTTTGGTCCTGGAGTCCGAGTGGGACTTTTGCCTTTCGGGCAAAATCGACTTTGAGGAGGCTTTTGCTCCAAGTTTCGACCCCGGGGCTCAACATATAAATAGAGGGGCAGGGCTAGCACCAAAGGGACAACAAGTTGATCCACGTGATCTATTCCTTAGCCGTGTGCGGCGCCCCCAGCCACCATATTCCTCGATAATACTGTAGCGGAGTTTACGCGAAGCCCTGCTGCTGTAGTTCATCAAGATCGTCACCACGCCGTCGTGTTGACGGAACTCTTCCCCGACACTTTGCTGGATCGGAGTCCGGGGATCGTCATCGAGCTGAACGTGTGCTCGAACTCGGAGGTGCCGTAGTTTCGGTGCTTGATCGGTTGGATCGTGAAGACGTACGACTACTTCCTCTACGTCGTGTCATCGCTTCCGCAGTCGGTCTGCGTTGGGTACGTAGACAATACTCTTCCCTCGTTGCTATGCATCACATGATCTTGCGTGTGCGTAGGAAAATTTTGAAATTACTACGTTCCCCAACAGTTGGCGTGTTTATGCGTGTGTGTGTGTGTGTGTGTGTGTTGGGTTGGCTGTGTGCATCCTAGTTATGCAGAGGCCGGGTGTGTGCTCATATTGTATCTTCTCGATGCTTCATTTGAGTCAATAAAATACACCCATTATCGAAAAAAAAGGTTCAGTAATAAGTTGGCAAAATGTGATAGTAGGCTAGCTAATCTTATTGTCGCCTGCTTGATTTCGTGTCACCTATTAGAATGGTTTATTTCTATGGGCTTAAATGGATAGTAGTATACAATGGTTGCTATGGATATCAAGGCCCGGGGCGGTCGCCTTCTTTGCCCCGCCTATGGGCCAGCCCTGCAGCATCTATATGTGGCAAGGGCGGTGTATCCGTCCGCATACTCACCTTGCATGTGGTGTTCCTCCTAGGAAGCTTAGTTGCTCTGCTTCCCCTGTTTCGGAAGAACTGTTATGTATTCTGTTGAAATCGTGAGATTAGTTAATTAAGATGATTTTGTTGCTGTGATTTCTTCGCGTGATGCTCCGTGCTCCCATCTTGCCGGACGTCAAGTGTGAAGTACTGCTCTGTCCAGAAAAGAGCGAGTGCAGCGAGAGGACGCATGCTCCGGCCGTGGTGGTGCGTGCGCACTCTGCTCACGGCCGGACGAGACGAACCCGCTGGCCAACGCACATAATACAACGCCTACACACAACACGGCCCACACCGAGCACGGACTGGTGGTACGCAAGGCCGATTGAGAGCCTTGGGGACACCGTTGCTGTCTCTATGAAAATACCAAAAGGAAACTACTTCCGAGGCTAGCTCTCCAGCTGAAACAAGGAGAGTGGGTGGTGCATCCCAACCTCTCTCTCGACTCTGATCTCAGCAATGTGCAAATCAAATTAAAAGGACAAAAGTGGGGACGTACTAACCGAGGTTATTTGCACTCGTTAAGTACTCCATGTACTACGTACATTGGCCATATCCACGTCGCGCGGAGCGCATCATCAGTTCATCACCATCAGTCTGTCAGGACGCAGGATCGATCGAGGAGAAATTAGTGGATGCGCTGGACCGTAACTTCAGGTACTAAATCTTGCTAACTAATTAAAGCACTAATTAACCATAATGTTATTTGTATCTTAGGTAGATCTTTTCTGTAAGCATGCCAGATTCGTTAACCAGGAGCTATTTAACCATCTGATGGAACTGTTCATTTCACTGCAGTGCTGATGCATGTACGTATAGATTGTAATGTGTGCAAATTGTCAGTATTACCATGGTGCCAATGCAAACTTGGGTATCGGTTTTGTATTTTAACCATTAACGGTGCTAATTTTCACATGCAAAAAAATGGCAATTAGGTCAACATTTATGACCGTTAACCGATTGACTATTGTTTAACTGATTGACCTGTGTCACATTGATGAGAAAGCCTACTATACCTTTGTTTGGCAAGGTGCATTTTAGCATGCTCCCTCTCTTATCCCCTCTTTTCACATGAGAGGTAAGAGTATGTAGTAGATCTGAGCCGCTGATCACATTAATTAGTGGTCGGATGAACTCTTATCATCTTACCTCATATGTAAAAAGAGGGGGTAAGAGGGAGCATGTTAAAATTTGCCCCCAAATAATAACTATAGTATTCTAATGTTCGAATTTGACAACCAGGTAAATATATATAATGGATGGAAATTCAACCGAGGACTGCACTGATGATGAATTACGTTTCTTATCCAAGCATGTGAGAGGGTTCCTATTGGGTGTCGACGCTCTCCTAGTGCTGAACACCATGTTGATGGTAGTCATAGCCGGGATTGGCGCTTACGGGCATTTCTACCGCCACCATCCTTTGATCCGCTTCCTCTATCTAGGAGCTACCACCTTGTTCCTTCCCATCGTCTCCTATCTCGCCTCCACCTTAAAAAGTCCTTACACCTTCAACATTTACATAAAATCCCACCGAGTCATAACAGCTGAATGTCGAGCGCCCGAACATGTGATCCTGGTCATGTTGTGGATTGGTCTTGTACAGATAGTGGGTACCAATGCCAACGCGACCGTGGATGGTGATTCAAGAGAAGGTCGAAGCATTGCACCTCCTTTAGTGCAATGTGTTCAAGCAATATGGACATCCTACATTGCCTACATCATCATAGAGTCGGGTGGTAGTCCATCTGGATATGTCAAATGGAATAAAGATAATATGCTTTATTCGTTGATATATCTCATCTTTGCAATACCATATGCTCTTATCCTGGCCAAGTTGCTTTTCAAATATTATGCATGGTACAAAGCTAGGCGATCATTAGCGCTTGGACGCAATCCCCGTCTCATTGTTGGATATATGGAGCAGATGCAGTATGGAACCCATCATGCTGAGCTAGTAAGTCAACATGTACCTCCTCCACTTATAGTTATGAGAGAGGGCACCGTTTTGGTAGAAAAACAACCTCATGGCTACAGCTTGATAGGGATGAGCAATAATGGCCTAGTGACCATCGACCAAGTTTGGAAATTGGATGACATGATGCTTCCAAGGCCAGCAGAGCAACACAAGGATTTGTGCCTTTCGTTTGCATTATTCAAGTTGTTGCGTTGTCGGTTTGCAAGGTACACAATTAGTGAGGCTGGGTGTATGGAAGTTAGCAACTTTATACGACATGTGTTGCTCACAGATAGTGATGATGAAAGGGTCCTTGGCGTGATTGAACATGAGCTTTCATTTCTTCGTGATTACTATTATACATCCCTCCCAATATCATATTCACAGAGTTGGCTACCAATCTTGGGTGTGTATATTTCAGTCTCAAGCATCGGCTACTGCTTATTTGCCATCGTGTTTTGCATATTGTGGTTCCATAGTGAAGCTGATGAGCAGATTGGTTATGATATTGTGTTTTCCCGATCTATATTCGACCGCATATTTATCGAGAGAGATCTGATGGGTTTTCTAGGATTTTATCATGGAACATTATTGTTTGACCTCCTTTCGATATATCTACTTGCTGTGCTAGTCGTGCTTGTTGAGGTGAGGGAAATCACATCTTACATCTGCTCCAACTGGACCAAAGTAGCCCTAATCTGTGGCTACGTAAAGCATACATCTTGCCAGCAACCTTTGATGGTTCGTAAATGCATTGACCTCGTACTAAGCACCAGATGCATGCTGTCGGGGCACTGGGAGGACAAGATGAACCAATGCTCAATCCTAGTGCTTCACCCAAGTATAACTGTAGTGGCTCTTCTTCGACATATCCTTCATCTCCCTGACCACAAGGAGAAGGTGCCAAGGGTGGTAAAAGTCGCCATAGTTGACGCAGTGAGAAGGTTCGACCAAAGGAGAATCAGGCACATAAGCAACCTTGGTGCAACTCCTCTTCAACTACGGGCCGGCAACGAACTCCTTTGGACATTCCATGGAGCCAAAGGAGTAGCTGATGCCATGCTCATGTGTCATGTCGCCACAAGCATACTAGAAATGGCGAGTTCACGATGTCAACTTCTCTCCGACCATGAGATCGTTGCCACTCACTTGGCACGATACTGTGCCTATTTGGTGGCGTACGCTCCCAAGCTACTCCCCGACGACGCCGTGTGGTGCAGGAGCTTGTACAAGGCCGTCAAGAAGGATGCCGACCGCTCCCTTGTTGGCTGCGGCATTACAACATCAACGGAGTATGGGCGGGTGGTCGAGCTGCTCAGCACGCGGTCAAAGCACCATGTGCTTAGGGATGGTGTGGAGCTTGGGTGGCGGCTGGCGGAGCTGCCGGAAGGAGAGGAGGTGGCGTGGAAGGCCCTTGCTGAATTCTGGTCGGAAACCGTCGTTTGCATCGCCGCTTCCTGTGACGACATGGACGAGCATGCAGAGGCCATTGCCCGGGGCGGGGAGCTGATAACGCTCCTATGGGCGTTGCTTTACCATGTCGGGAGTGTTGACAACGCAACAACTGCTGCCACTCATGGTGTTGCTGATGATGTTGTTTAAGTGTGCAGCATACAATTGTACATGCGTGTACTTACTCTTCCTTTTGTTATAACATTGAAAGTTTTTGTGTGTAGTGCTCCCAGTTTGAACAGCATGTAATGATCTTTTTAGTTCTTCAAAGAGTTTATAGTTGTTACTGTGACAACGTCGGCGATCATCAGTGTCCAAGAGGAGGTTGCGTAGAATGACCTAGACGGCTCCTGGTCAGAGATGATCATCAGGATCGCCGTTGGAGCATCTCCAACAGCCGCGCCAAAAGGCGTGCACGGTAAACCGAGTTTTTAGTGCGCGCGGGACGTTTCGGCGCGCTCCAGCGGTGGCGGGAAAGTCGCGCGCGCGGGAAAAGGCGGCAGCTCACGTGCTATTTTTGGCGCACCGCTTCCGGTGCGCCTTTAAATTGCGGCGCTTGCCGCGCGCCTATACCACACACTTCTCTTCCTCTTCCGCTGCCACGCGCGCCACCGCTCCAGCGCCCCGCCACCGCCGCGCCGTCGAGGAGCGTCGGGCTACCGCGGCGTCCGCCAGCGCCCCAACGGCGGGTTCTACTCCAAGATACGGTCCGGCGAACTCCAGCTCGGCCTCGGCACCTTCAAGACGGCGCACGAGGTCGCCCGCGTGTACGACGCGGCGGCGTGGCGCCTAGGCAGGCCGTGCCCGCAGATGAACTTCCACGACGTCCACACGCTCCAGCAGGCGCTGGACGTCGCCCCGCCGCCTCGTCTTCGCACGGCACAAGACCGTGCGGAGCACGCTGAGCAGCAGCGCCGCATCCTCGTCGCCCATGAGGACGAGCGGGTCATGGCGGAGTGGCGCCAGCGCCACCCAGAGGACGTCACTTACGAGCAAGCCTACTGGGCAAGGCGCCGCGAGGAGGAGACGCAAAGGCGCCGCGATGAGCGGTTGGACAGACGTTGGCAGAAGGCCCTGGCATTATCGCAGTGCGAAATCGTTGAGAATGGTGGGCAGACGATCTTTACGTCTGATGATGATCATTTGGACGACATGTGGCTCGATACTTCGGACCAGACCAGCGAGGATGGCGATGATGATGATGACGACGACGAGTGCGAGTAGGCTATAGTTGCGTATGTAATTGCATTATCTAGTAAATTTTTTTATGTCGTTGCACTATCTAGTAGTTTTTATCTATCTATGCTATGGAACTATGTAAAATATCTATGTATCGTCTTTTCTATCTATGAATTTTATTTATCGTTTTATTAAAAAAATGTACGCAATGTTTAGCGCGCGCTGCATTTTAGCGCGGCCGCTGGAGCTACACGCGCGTGCTCAATTTTGACGCGGCTGCTGGAGCCAGCGCTGCCGCGCCAAACCAGACGAACGGCGCGCGGCAAATGCTTTTTTTGCGCGCGGCGCGTTGCGCTGGTGTTGGAGATGCTCTTAGGGCTGTTTGTATCGTTTGTAACCTCAACTACCTGTGTCTATCTCGATGAAGGCCAAGCATTTTTTTTTCTGTCGATACAACGCTGTGTATATTCTTGTACAACATTGTTTCATACTTTCAGTTGGCTTTGTAAGAGCATCTCCAGCCGTTGGCACCCCCAAGAATATCACCGAACCAAAAAAGTTCGTGTCTTGGGGGTCATCCGGCGAAATCCGGCGAAATAAAGAGGGCATCTTTCCAGTCACACCCCACCCCAAGCAAAAGTTTGTGAGGAGAATGATTAAGTGTGCCAAGAAAAAGGACATGTGGTGAGACACGATTCGCCAAAACGTCCGCCGGCGCCCCCAAGAGACCCCCAGCGCGCCGGGTTTCGCCTGGGTTTGCTGGCGCTATTTTGACGTCCTGGGGGCGTTGGGGGCATGGCTGGGCCGTTTTTCGGCGAAAAGTGTCGTCCGAGCCTAAAACCGAGCCTAAAAAGGTGTCCTGAGGAGGCTAGTGGAGATGCTCTAAAGTGGGCCTGCGTAGGGACTCTCATCAGATTATATTTTGGTTTTGTATTTTCTGTAGCATGGGCAGCCGGGATGTTGCAAAAATAAAATGTAAGCGAAAAGTGCAATAGTGATGAAGGTAAAAGGGTTGTACATGAGTTGGGGCAACATACTGAAAGTGTAGTTTCTCATACTAGTGCAGGTGCCGTTTGGACCAAAACCCCTGATGGTTACGTGCTAAACTGAATTTTGATGCCTCTTACATTGGAGCCTTGGGAACTCGTGCAGCGGGTCTAGTATGCAGGAATCATCCGTGCAGTCCGGACATATTTTGACATCCAACGCCATGCATCAAGTGTGGTCCGGATAATTTTTGGCATCCAACACCATGCATCCAACGTCTGCGGCTCGGTACGGATGGTCGAAATCTCAGAAATGCATCAAATATCAGTGACATGGTCCGAATGTTTGAAATCTCACAAATATCATGCCGCTCATCAATGCCACTCAGAGCGGACGAGACCGACTCCCGCCTTCCGCATTAGTCCCGCATATCGCCGTGAAGGATGAGGAAGCGCCAATGAGTGACCGCATCATTCACTACCTCGGTCACGGCGGCACGCGCCATGGCCTCGTGCACTAGGATGGCACTCGATAAGGTGCTAGCTGATCAGGTGCGCCTGAGCGACACAATGTGGCGCATCGGCCACAGGGGCGGAGCCAGAAAATCGAGCCAATGGGTTCATGGCTGATTTATTGTGAAAATTTAGTATGACATAATTAAGTGCAGTGCCCAATTTCGCACTACCATATAACGAGAGGCTAGCACCCAAATACAAATATGATTGCACTTATATTTTATAAGTTGAAAACAGAACAATATAACATTTGCAAAGAAAAACAGCAAGACATACCAGTTGGATGATATTATAAAAATCTCTTGTTTACATATTGTGAATCAAAAATAACTTCATAGCTTCATGTAACGCCATCGATGCGGCTATATCTCCCACGTGTCGAAGCACGACTTAGAGGCATAACCACATTGAAAGCAATGTCGCAAGTGAGGTAATCTTCACACAACCCATGTAATACATAAGGGAAAGAGATACATAGTTGGCTTACAATCGCCACTTCACACAATTACATGAATAAAGCATTACAACATCCAGATACAATCAAGGTCCGACTACGGAACCAAAATAAAAGAAGAACCCCAAATGCGACAAAGGTCCCCGATCGACCCCAACTGGGCTCCACTACTGATCAACTAGAACGAAACAACACAAAGGGCAAGATCATCATCGAGCTCCTCCTTGAGCTTGGTTGCGTCACCTGCTCGGTAACATAGGTACCTGCAAACTGGTTTTTGGAAGTATCTGGTGAGCCACGAGGACTCAGCAATCCCATCACCATGGGTATCAAGACTAGCAAAGCTTAATGGGTAAGGAAGGGGTAAAGTGGTGAGGTTGCGGCAGCGACTAAGCATATATGGTGGCTAACATACGCAAATGAGAGCGAGAAGAGAAACAAAGGAACGGTCGTGAAGCTAGCAATGATCAAGAGGTGATCCTGAACACCTACTTACGTCAAACATAACACAGAAACCGTGTTCACTTCCCGGACTCCGCCGAGAAGAGACCATCACGGCTACACACACGGTTGATGCGTTTTAATTCGGATCTGGTATCAAGTTATCTACAACCGGACATTAATAAATTCCCATCTGTCACATAACCGCGGGCACGGCTCTCGAAAGTTTAAACCCTGCAGGGGTGGCCCAACTTAGCCCATGACAAGCTCTTGCGATCAACGAAGGAATAGACCATCTCCCAGGAAGACCCGATCAGTCTCGGAATCCCGGTACATCAAGACATTTCGACCATGGTAAAACAAGACCAGCAAAGCCTCCCGTTGTGCCGACAATCCCGATAGTAGCTGCACATATCTCGTTCTCAGGGCACACCGGATGAGCCAGACGTCGGGTTGGCATAGACCCTGGTTGCCCAGGGGGCGCCAGACATCGCTCGGTTTGGACCAACACTTAGACAAGCATTGGCCCGGGGGGGCTAAAATAAAGATGACCCTCGAGAGAGCGACTCCCAAGGGAAAAAGTATAGGTGGTGGTGAGGCAAATGGTAAAACCAAGGTTGGGCCTTGCTGGACAAGTTTTATTCAAAGCGAACTGTCAGGGGGGTCCCATAAATCACCCGACCGCGTTAGGAACGCAAAATCTGGGAACATAGCACCGGTATGACGGAAACTAGGGCGGCAAGAGTGGAACAAAACACCAGACATAAGGCCGAGCCTTCCACCCTTTATCAAGTATATAGATGCATTAATAATATACGAGATATTGTGATATCTCAACAAAACCCTGTCCACCATGGAGAAATCTTCAACTTCATCTGCAACTAGCAACGCTATAAGAGGGGCTGAGCAAAGCGGTAACATAGCCAAACAACGGTTTGCATAGGAAAGGTGTCAAAGGTTAGAGGTTCATGGCAATATGGGATGGCTTGATAAGCAGGTAATAGGTAGCGCAGCATAGCGATAGAACGAAGCAACTAGCATAGCAATGATAGTAGTGAGATCCAGGGTAGCGGTCATCTTGCCTGAAATCCCGCTAGAAAGAAAAACGAGTCCATGAAGAAGATGAAGCCACGAAGGCGAACCACACGTAGACGAACGAATCCTCACGATCGCAACGAAACGGGAACTATTGAGAAGAAGCACACAACATGGTAAACACACCATACATAGACAAGACATGATGCACAACAAGCATGATGCATGACCAAGCTACATGAAGCTATTCATGGCAAGAGAAGATGCAAGCAAGAACAACACATCAAGGCAAGTTTAAATGAGGCCGGGAACAACATATAACATTTCCGGTAAGTCCCCATAAGCAAATTTCGAAATTGGTCCAGAACTGAATAAACATTAAGTTGAAGTTGTTAAACAGCAAGTTAAGATGCACCATGATGATCTATACGAGATTCTAGTCAAGTTACATATAAAGTTCATTTGATTCGGAGCTACGGTCTAGAAGATATGAGCAAAACAAGTTAAACATGGCATTGATGCAAAATGCACCCAAACATCAAGCAAACACACCAAAACAAGGATGCAACATGATAATATGGAGCTACATGTAAAAACAAGCAAGTTTCATATACATCACACTCAAAACGGAGCAACGGTGCAACACACACACACTATACAAGTCATAGCAACAATCTGTCCATAACAGCAACTAGGCATATTGCAAGCATCAAAACAACATGCTACAGCGCCCCAACACAATAACAAAAGGCATGGGCATGAAGTACAGGTAAAGCATTACAAAACATGAACACTGAGCTATCTCCAGAAATAACTAGAACATGCTCAAAAGGACATGGAGATATTGCAAATAATAACAGTTTCAGAGTTTAGCAGAAATAACATCAGGTTGCAATGTACAGAGCTATCAAACAACATGTTACAGGAAGCTATCATGGCAAACAAAGGCATGGCATGAATCTACTAATAGCATAGATCAAAAGACCCTTACTGACCATGAGCCAAAAGGGCACGGAAAATATGATGGCACCCATGTAAATATGGCAAGTTATATTACAGATTCATACATGGCAGAAACAACAATAAGTAGGCATGTTCGTGAGCTTGAACCACTCACCACAGAGCAATACATGGCATGGCAAGGAAACCAACAGCAAGAAGGCATGTTTATGAAGCTAAGCATGGCAAGAGGAAGTTCATAGGGTGCATAGATCACTAGGAAAACACATGGGAACAAGTGAACTTAATGTAAACAGGCTGACAGCAACATTTTCAAGCAACTTTAAAGCAAGATTATAACATGTTCCAGCAGGCTATAATTGCAACCAAGGGCATGAATGGATAGAGCAAGACATGTAGATCAAAACATGTTTATAGAGCATCTCAAGATTATGCATAGAATGATTGGTAGAAGCATGTTAACATGGCATCATAAAATTACAGAATCTGCCTAGCAAAACAGCAACAGCAAGTGCCCTACTTAGCAAGCTTGATACACTCAGGACACAACTCACAAAAATACATGGTTAACACCCCTAGAAAAATGGCATGGCATAGATCAACATTCATGTAGAGCTCATACTCATAGGATGCACACATCAATCATGGCAAAAATGATAAATGAGCAAGTTATAACAGTTTCAGCAGATCAACATCAACATGCACTCTTCCAACAGCATTTCGGGCATCAAGATGAGCTCAAATGAAAATGATGCAATCGAATGAAATGATCTATTCGTCGAGGCGAACAATTTGACATATTACACGCATAAAACGGAGTTACAGATGCAGAGATGTGATGGCATGAACATGGCATGATAATGATAGAATTTCAGGACTTAAGATTTCGGGGGGGTCAACCTGCGGGCACGGTTTTCAAAGCATGGCCGGAGCTCGCCGGAGTTGGGGCCAGGGTGGCCGGAGCTAGCGCCGGCGAGGTCGGGGCGAGGCGGGGCGGCGGATCCAGCGGCGAAGCAGGCGCGCGGAGGGGAGCGCCGGCCTCCGGCGAAGGAGATCGGGCGGCGGGGCCCCGATGCGAACTCCGGGCGGCG
>NC_041381.1:689009256-689028936 GCF_002162155.2 Triticum dicoccoides | reverse complement strand
GCGGCGGGGCGGAGAGGCAGGGCGGAGGCGGCAGCCGGCGGCGGCGGCGCGGCCGGGCGACTCGGCGCAGGCGGCGGCCGGCGGCGGCGACGGCGGCGCGGGCGAGGCGGACGAGCCCGGCGGCGGCGGCGGAGGCGGGCCCCGCGGGCCCGGCGCGGGCTCGCGGGCCGGCGGCGGCGGGGACGACGCGGTGGGCGACGTGGCGCGCTGCGATTGGGCGAGGGCGAGGGCGGACATGTCCGGGCGCGGCGGGGGCGATTTGATCTAGGGTTTTGATCCGAAAAATGGAGGAGGAGGACGTTTTTATAGGTAGAGGGAGCTAGGAGAGTTCAAATGAGGTGCGGTTTTCGCCCACACGATCGTGATCGAACGACCGAGAGCATGAAGGGGAATTTGCTGGGCTTTGGGCCACTCTGGAAGGGGTGTTGGGCTGCAAACAAAAGAGGCCTTTACGGTTACCCGGTTAACCGTTGGAGTACCAAACGACCTCCAAATGGCACGAAACTTGACAGGCGGTCTACCGGTGCTATACCAAGACCGCTTGGCAAACCTCGGGCCATTCCGAGAAAGTTTAATACCCGCTCACAACAGGAGAGAAGAAGGGGACGCCGGAGGACATAGGAGCGCCGGATTGCAAAACGGACAACGGGGAAAAGGCTCAGATGCATGAGACGAACACGTATGCAAAATGAAATGCACATGATGACATGATATGAAATGCATATGATGACATGGCAAAGTGCAACACGCAAGCAAATGACATGGCAACGACGGCGAATAACTGGCGGACACCTGGCGCATCGGATCCGGGGCGTTACACTTCAGGTGCAGCTTCTCCTTCCCGAAAACACCGGCAAAATAGTCAGGTTACATTGAAAGTGTATAATACCATAAATCAAAAGAAGCATGTACAATCACTCACATTACAGTGTGCTCCCTTTCAACCATTCCAGTCAATTAATTACCAATGCATCACTCACAACTTGCCCCTCGTTATGATCTGTGAAAAAGGCGGCAACACAAATAATAGATGGACCATCTTAATATCAGTTCTCTGCATAGATGGATTTTCTTTTTTCAAAATCTGTAAGAGTACTTACATCAACGACGTTTGATGCATTTTACCTGCATCTAACAGGTGGCCTTGAAGTGCCTACATCATAATCTGAATCTGGTGATTGGTTTCTCTTTGAGAAATATTGCTTCACCGCCGAGATCAATCAAAGTTCAGGAGAAGTTAATTGGAAATTAGGGCAAATGCTAGGCTAAATAGAACATGCATAAAAAGAAGAGTATGTGGTGATCTATTAGTATCTTGAATTTGTACTGCACGCTGACCTGTTGTTGCTTCCTTGGGGCTGGCTGGCGAAGACTAGGCGATGCGCCGTCGCCGCAATGGGCGAACAAGATGGGGAAAGGCGGAGTAGAGGGAAGACCGCGGCAAGTCTTGGCGAGCGAGAGTCGTCGATTCACAACACATCCGACCTGATGCGTTACGAGTCATCTAGCGCACGCACGGGAAAGTAGCAGTTACGTGTGGGCCTTAGCTAGGCTACTCCCGTGAAGATTTCTGGACTAAAAGGCTTTCGCTTGTGAATTCCAAATTCCAATGGGTGCAGCCTTGATTTTCTAATGGGTTCACGCACACGATAACCTACATACGCGTACATAGTAGCAGAAAAATCGTTGGGTTCACTTGAACCCAACGCCACAACGCTGGCTCCGCCCCTGATCGGCCAGCGTTCGTCACGTTCGGACGTGGCGTTGGACTGGGTCCTCGCCAACTTAGACCTCATGTTGGCCTTAGCCAAGGATCATTTCAGGATCACCGCCTGGACGTTCGCCCGCTGTCAGCGCCGGATCCACGACCAGCACTACAAACTGGGGTTGATCGAGTCCGAGCACTTGGCCTAGTGCATCTCTGACAAGGCCAAAGGCAGGCGACACAGGCCGAAGTTTGTTTTCAGTCGTCTGCACCAGACGAAGGCGGCCGATTAGGGTTGCCGTGACCCTTGGGAGGCCTTCAGCCGCTGGAAGGGCGGCGGTGACGACAGAGGTGCCGGCGGCGGCCATGTCTGCGACGACACCGTCTAGTACCTGGCTTAGTTTGGTTTAGGTTTAGTTTAAGTTTCATTGGGTTTAGCTGAATGTTGCTAAATTTCGTTCCTTTTGGTTGATGATATATGAAAATTTAATAAATATTGTCCGTGTAGTAAAGTTTGTGTAAGTGGTTGTAACCTATGCTCCAATATGGACCCCTAAACCAGACATTTATCTATCTATGGACCGGTCAGGACAAGTGTCCCGATACCAATGCGAAAGCCGGTCACATTTCAGAAAGAATTTAGCAAAAAAGAAATAAATTTGATGCAAATTTACACAAACTGGATGATTTTCATTCAAATTTAGACGATTTATACATAAAACTGGACGAAATAACTAAAACTAAACCGACAGTGAACTTGTACGCGAGACCTTATACCCCATCTGTCCGTGGACCAGTCCAAACGTCCATTTCTCCGTAAATCGAAAGCAAACCGGGAGGCTTTGCGCGCGTCTGGACCACTTCCATGTAAGCGTCCAACACCTAGGTCCCAAACAAAAACTTCCCGCTCCACCGCTCCAAAAGACTCGCCACTTCCCGCGTTCATGCCAGCCCAGAGCCGCATCGGCTGAAATTGATGCGCCCACCTCCGTGGTGGCTGCGGCCGCTACCCCGCGCATTTCCGTCACTCGAAGCCCGACGACGACAACGACAGTGACAAATGAAGTACCTCATTAGACAGCAAAATGAATCCGGACTGCTTAGTCTGGACAGATTCGGGCGATTTGAGGATCCACTCTCGGGCCGGTGGTTCATGCACCCGGTGCATGGGCTCAGATGGGCTAGCCTGCCGAGGTGGCACGCTCACCAGCTGCCTGCCAGATGGCCATCGGCTTTGGGAGGGAACAAGTGAGCCTGACCAAGGCTGAGGCACCGGACGCGTCGGAGCCGGCGTTCGCGGTCTCTAGTACCTTGAGCTGCCACGCGCACGGGCTGGCAACGTTTTTCTGCACTGCACGGATGGTGAAGCTGTTCGACATGGTGCTGGGCATGCACCGTGCCCACCACAATGTTGGAAATATTGACAAGAAGAATGTGTCCCCTGTTCTGTTTACCCATCTAAAAAAATTAGTGTTCTTGCTTACATTTTAATTTAGTTTTGCAAACATCACGGCTGACGGTAATGGTACAGTAAAAAATAGAACACCAAAGTAATCTGCCGAGAGTCACTTCATTGACTGGGGGGGGGGGGTGCGTTGGGCACGTGTTCCTTTTTTTTCTCTTTTAAATTGTTTCGATTGCTTACCACATATGTCACGTAATGGGTGTGTTTTTCCTTGAAGAAGAAGAGCAGATCTACACTGGAGAAGTATACACTTTGTTTCTGCACTTCTTTTGGACTGGCCCAGTCACGGATGGGGGATAGGCCAGCCCATGAACACAAACAAAACTGTGTGTGTGGGTAGGTAACTGGGCCCCCTCCAAAAAAAAGAGGTGGGTAATGGGTTTTGCAATCCGGTCCGTTAATACGGTCATCGAGATGGAAAACCAAAAACCATACAGGCATAAGGGGAGAATTTCAGGGGGTCCCCAAGGAGGGAATTTGGCATGACCACCCAAACGAAATCTGTTGAATTATTTAGAGCTATGGATTGAACTCAAAAGCCAATAAAGACACGTTTCATATCCCACAGGACAAAAATCCAACCTAAACCGAAATGAACAAACGGCCGATGATTAGACAGTCCCTAGAATATTTATGCTGCGGTTGCAACACTTGTGCAATTATCTAGTATGAGTATAAGAAAAGGACAACCTGAAGTTCATTGTCCAAGGCCATCAATCTGAAAGTCCAGTCCTTACCACCATAATGATGGAAATGTGTTCAAAAAAAATGATGGAAATGTGACAAGAAGGATGTGTCTTCTCTTCCGTTTACCCATCTCAGAAACTAGTATTCTCGCTTACATTTTATTTTCGACAAATCTCAGGTGACCATGGTACAGTAAACACAAAACCGGAGTACGTATAATCTGATGAGAGTCACTACACAGCCCCCCTTTACAAAGCCAACTGAAAGTCTGAAACAATGTTGTACAAGAATATACACAACTTTGTATGGACAGAAAAAATGCTTCGCCTGCATCGAGGAAGAATCGTCTTGGACTTGTACAAAAGAAAAAAAATGCACAACTTGCAGCACAATGCCATTCCGGAAGAATTACTACTGAGCTCAGCGGAATGACCACTGTATCTCCTCAAGTGTTCTTCCCTTAGTCTCTGGCACCCAGAGGATGACGAACACGAGCGTGAAGGCGCTCACGAGCATGTAAGACACAAATGTACCTGTTGAGATCATTGTAAAACAGAAGTAACTTGCGTCAGGCTATGGCCCCATAATAATTCTACTACTCTAGGGGAACAGAGAAAGCACAAGAGTGAGTGTGAACCTCCAGCACTCCAGCTGAGCAGCAAGTTTGCTGTCATCGTTATCCCAAAGGAAGTCAGCCAGTTGGCGAGCGTCGCGAAGCTTCCCGCGAGACTCTTGATGCTCACCGGGAGAATCTGCAAACATAACAAGTCCAAATGTATGGTCATGTGAATGCTCCGGTGACATGGCAAAACCATTTGATGACCTATGGTGCTTATACAATGTGTAGGTTCGCTATACCTCAGACATTATGACCCATGGAATGGCCCCCATACCGAAGGAGAAGGCGATAACATAAGCCTGAATGAAGTGTCAAGTTAGTAGTATTTCAGGCACAGCTTGCATATTTGCGATGTGATTTTTCAGACCAAACAATTTAACTGACGGATGAACGTACCACAATAGCAAGCAAGGAGACCATGCTCAATATGTAATACATGTGAGAGTCTTGTGAAACAGTGTCCTGGAGCAAATAAACCATAATAATGTAAGAAAAATATTCAGAAGAATGACAGAAGAGGCCCTGTAATTTATTGTGTTACCCTGTAGTACAGAAACCTGAACATACCTTGATAAAAAATATGACGGCAACCGCAAGAAGGCTTATAGTCATCCCAGCAGAAGATATCTGCAAGTTGAAGTGAGAGCTAGATTATAGTCACAGACAACTACAGTAACAAACTAGTTTCACAGGGAGGAGGAAGTTACAATGAGTAGGATACGCCGGCCAGCCCTGTCTAGTAACCAGGTTGTAACTAGAGTGGCAAGAACCTGATGAAAAATGCTGTCAGCAGCATAATGTAAAGTACAGTACTAAGAGACAAGAAAAAAATCTGTCGAGTTACACACCTGAATACCTCCAAGTCCAGATGTGGCCAAGTCACTGTTTGTAATACCTGAAGAGCTTTTCATGTTAAATCTAGCAGCTAAAGTTGGCTATAATATAACTCTGAAAAAACATTCTAACAAATTGTTCAACTTGCCTGCAGCTTTGAAGATGCTACTTGCATAGAACAGTATAGCGTTGATTCCGCTTAGCTGTTGTAGAACAAGCAGGCCAATTCCTAGCTGACAAGTTGTACCACAATCACGGTTATTACAGGATGTAATTCTGAATTTTGGTATGAAATAGACCGGCAAGTTAAGGAGGTTACAATCAGGGGCATGCGGAATTTCTTTTGGTTTAACTCTTGGAAACGGATCGCCGCCCTTTTGTTTGCTGATGTTACTGCTCTCTGCATAATGTTCGCAAATATTAACATTGGCGACTAAGCTAAAATTACTGCACATAGATTTTTGCAGTTAGTCAAGTCCAGAAGAAAAAAGGCAGGTGCCTGCCTTTATATCATTCACTTCTGAGGTGATGTCAGTCTCAAATCCCCTCAGAACTTGTAGAGAGGTTTCAAAGTCCTCCATCTTGTTCATCTTTGCCTAAAGATTGATGCACAAAAGTGGTTAATAACAAAAATCAGAATGATGCAGCACTTTGTATCAACATTTAGGTATACAAACCAGCCATCTTGGAGATTCAGGAATGAAGAATAGGCCTGGTATCAATATTGTGCATGGCAAGATTCCTACAAGAATTACATGCCCGAGATTTGAATCAGAAATAGTCAGAGATTTAGAAACGCCGGAGCCCACAAACACAAAGTACTGTACTAGCATAATCAGCACTGTTTACTGATACAGTAACTTTCTCAAAACTGAAGTGAAATATTTGCCTAGGGCATCTCAGGATTCTACTCATATTTGTCAACATGGCATTTACTGTTACTACTCCTGTGAACTGAAATGTCAGAGGTTTACTGAACACTGACATCGAGAACAACAAATTCAGTAATGCGTCAGCACAAAGTCATGTTACCTATCACTGCAAGCATCCTCCAAGGAACAAACATGCCGAGAATATAGGCCAACACGATACCAATCGTTACCGACAACTGTGGAATGAACAATTGCATAATTAGTCCAACAAAAAAACAAGCTTAAGTCTTGGTCTGACGAAAAAGACAAGTTGCTTGTGAGGATGGGCATACCTGGTTCACAGAGCCTAGGGCGCCTCTCATGTTCTGAGGAGAAATCTCTGCTATGTATACTGGCACCTGTTACGACAAAAATAACAGATGAGGACTATGTCTTGTAACTAGTCCAAGATTTATTTAACAACTAATAAACACCATATTGAGGATGGTCCATTTTGTCCCCATACTACTGACATCCTATTGATCCCTTTTCCTGAATAACTTAACTAGATAGACACATCAAAACATAGATCTTCAATGCAAAAATATTAAGCAGGCACAAAACAGAATGTTCTTATACGAACCGTGTAGGATATGACACCGACCCCGAATCCTTCAAGCAATCGTCCCATATACAGGAAAGAAGTGTCCTGTAAAACAAACGCCGACAAGCGCGACAGGTTCAGAAGCAGCAACAGCAAGCGGTGAAACAAATCCTCTGAAAAATGTACTACTGTCATACTTTTGCGAAGGAGATGGCAAGCCAGCCGATGATGTTAGGAATAGCAGCAATCATCAGTGACTGTAAAATGCATGAGCAAGCTTGTTAGGGGTAAAGAGAAGAGCATTAGTTCAGTTAGGTACTGAAACATTGCGAAGATACGCCCAAAATTCAGAAGTTTGACACCACTTTATTTGATTTGATTTCAATTAAGCGAAAGATTGCACTGCTATTGGTTGCAGGGGGCCATCAATCAGCAAATCATTGACGTTGACCCTTCTGAACTTTCAGGCCACATGCAGCAGCAAACTAATCCTTCTGGCAACGATATACTACTGACAGCTAACAGCGACCGCATAGAGGAATGACCAAGCAGGTCAAGGAAAGAAATAGAGAAAAATCTCACCCCTTTCCGGCCAATGTGCTCGGCCATCTGGCCGCTGGCGATGGCCCCGACCATGGCGCCGACGTTGGACAGCGAGCCGAACACGGAGAACTGCAGCGCGCGAGGGGGGCGTCAATTACCAAGACCCTGAGCCAGGCCGGCGAGGGGGCCAATGATGAATGAACGGAGAACGAAGGACGGACCTCGGAGATGGAGAGGTTGAGGTCGCGGATGATGGCGGCCTGGGTGGGGGAGGAGAAGCCGCCGGTGAAGCCGAACTGGATGGGGCCGAGCGCGACGATCATGGTGCAGAGGAAGGCGGAGACGTGGGACTCCCGCATGATGGCCATGGAGGAGGTCCCCGCCGTGAGGCTGGACTGGCGCGACCCCATCCGGTACCAGCTCCCCGTGTTCACCAGCAGCGGCTGCTTCCGCGCGTCATGGTCGCTCCCGCTCTCGTACCCTCCCCCGGCCCCGCCCCTGCCGCTGCTGCCGCCGTTCATGGCGCCTCGCCCTCCTCGCGCGCTCACCTCTGTCGGTCGGTCGCGACCTCGCCGGATGGATGAGAGAGAGAGAGGGACGGAGGAAGAAGAGGGGGAGAAGATCGGAGGAAGACGATGGTGCGACCCTGCGCTGCGCCTCCCGTTGAAATGGGGAAGAGGAGGAGGACGTGGGTTGTCTGTCCGCTCGTCCGGCTCGCCGGTCGTGCTCCTTTGCGGGCCCACTTGGCGGCCACTCGGGCGGGTCCTGGGGCCTGCTGAGCTGGACGATGGGTGGTGGGCCCAGCGTGTGCTTATCTTAAGACATCTCGCTGTCTCGTCTGTATATTTTTCTGAGCGACGACTACTCGTGGGTCGATATATAGAAAAGTAGTAATTGTCAATCAATCTCCATAATAGCTCAAAAAACATCCGAACATGACAAATCAAACGTTTTCCATGATAGTTTTACGAAAACACTAACGCCCACATGTATGGGCGTTAGCCAACTCAACCACACGCCTTCATCGTCGTCCAGCAGTTTCTGCACGAATCTTGACGCGTTTTGGCTGATTTTGGAGTAAATTGCAGAAAACCACCAGTTTGAGGGCTAGGTTAGCAGAAATCACTACGTTACAGTTTCTTGGCAAAAAACACCAACTCTCTCGTAAACAATTTGCAAATACCACTGATCGGCGGATCGGGCACCGATAAGTGGATTTATGACAGGTGGGCCTGTTTTTTGCCGACGTGACGCTGTCAGCTGGACGGACAACCGTTAGAAGCCGTTAGACGGCGCCGTTCACTCTGTTTCCTCTTATCCCCCCTTTCCCCCGTCTTCTTCCCCCGTTTCCCCCTTCTTCTCCCCTGTTCTCGGTCGCGCGGTGCACCGTCCCCGCCCCCCGTCGCAGACATGAGTGCGACGAAGTCGAGCGATGCTGGCGGCGGCGCCCCGCCGTCCACTGGTGAGATATACGGGAGCTCTAACCCTACGAAGGCGACGACAGAAGAAGAGGAGGAGGAAGTCCCGCAGTACTCGGTGGAATTCCGGGCGGCCAGATCTTTTGCCGCGGTGGTGAAGGCAAATCCAGTTGGAAGCCAGCACATTGCTTCAGCTTTCGGCGGCGTCTAGTGAGTTTCCAGTCCCATTCCCCTCCCCAGTCACATTCCCCTTCTGTTGCTAGGGTTAGGGTTAATGTAGTTCTAGGGTTTGTGTGTGTGTTGTAGTTCTAGGGTTTGTGTGTGTTATAGTTCTGCAATTAGAATGATATAGTTCTTTAATTAGATGCTTACAACTAGGGTTTTTGTAAATAGAAGGATATGAATTGTTGCACTCAAATGATGTTCTGCTCTGATCTGCACCGGCTTGCTTCAGTTTACCTTAAGTACTTATAGTGCAGTATTGTATTATTATTTGCAGTCTTGAAGATGAGGTTTGGGAATTGAGGATGCATTTTCATGACAGAGATAATACTGAAAGGAGTATGATGATGTCAAACATCACATATTACAATTTGGTAGCATTGATGGAGACAGAAGGGTATGGTTTTAGAGATTATATGTATTATGTGAGGGACCCTGGGCTAGGGATTGAAGGAATGGAAGAAATAGATGATGATGATAAGTTAGAGAAAATTTTAGACCACATAGCAGAGCAGAATAACAAGATATTGAATGTGACAATAGTTAGTGCCAGTGCAGAGGAAGTTCCCAATATAAATACCAGTGTTAATCTCATTGAGCTGCAGACCCCAATAGAACAAATTGGAGAGCCCAAACTGTATCAGATTGATGATGAAGGAGTGTTGTTCAATGCTGAAAATGTGCATGTAGAAGCTGAGAGTTGCGATGCGGGAGGAGAACAAGAGCCAATGCCCTTGCAGTTTGACACACAACAGAGCAGAATAAATGTGAGCCTAGAACCTGCTTTAGGTGATGCAGTAGTGGAAGAATACCATGTGACTGACAATTCAGAGGAGCAACTGTTAATAGAGCAAGAAATGGAGGAGAAAAGGAGAAACGAAATTGAAATGTTTAGGAAGAACAAGAAGGAAAGAGTGAAGGAGACTTGTTTGAACAGGAAAGTTGCAGTGATGGACAATGAAGAGGATAGTGATGATGATGATCTGATAGAATATGGTGATATCTTAGCTAGGCTTGAGGAGATGAGAAGACAGAGGAATGACCCACAACTTCATTTTGAAGGGGGCACAGATGTTGAGGAAATGTGTGACGACTCAGAGGTGGATGATGAGCTGTATGTGCCACAAGGTGAAGAAGAGGATGTAGAGGAGGAAGAGTAGGAAGAATTGGAGGAAGAGGAACAAGAGGATGAGCTAGGGCAAGATGTACCAAACAAGAGAAGGGCCAAGAGACAAAGAAAAGGCCCAACAAGAAATTCACATGGGATTATAGAACACATGTTTGAGGAGGACTGGATTCCATCATCTGATGAGGACAAGAAATCACAAGACCTTGGTGTGGAAGATGATGATGGTGCTGAGGCATTGGCATATGTGTTGCCCAATGGTAGAAAAAGCAGATCAAAGAAGATGAAGAAGAGGTTATGGTTTGATGAGCACATAGCTCATCCAGAGGAGCAATTTGTGAAGCATCTTTGCTTCTTAAATGTGTACCAGTTTAGAACTGCACTTCAAACCCTGCACATTGCTCAAAACAGGAACTTTGTCTACCATAGAAACTGCAGTGGTAGGGTGATAGCACAGTGCATAGATGAGCAATGCCCCTTCTATATAGCAGCTTCTCAGATTGCAAATGAGAAGTCATTTACAATTAGGAAGGTGTATTTAGTGCACACATGCCCTTCTATGTCAGAGAATACTAAAGTCACTGCTAAGTGGTTTCAAAATTCTGTGAGGAGGCTATCAGAAATGACCCATGCACAACAATCACAAGTATTATTAATACTGCAAAGAGCAAGTATGGTGTGGAAATATCAACACACATGGCATACAGGGAAAAGAGGGCAGCAAAGGTTGTTGTGTTAGGAGACCAGAAAGCCCAGTACACCAGGATTAGAGATTATTTACAGGCTGTGTTGGATACAAATCCAGGTTCAAGATGCATTGTGACAACAAGATATCTGAAGGAGCATCCAAGCACTAACCCTAGGTTTCATGCACTGTTCATATGCTTGAATGGATGCAAAGAAGGGTTTCTCAATGGCTGCAGACCATTCATAGGTAAGTCAATAGTATTTGTGCTAAATGCTACTAATGTTTGATTTCATGTGCTAATCAATTGTGATTTCATTTATTTGTTGTAGGTCTGGATGGTTGTTTCATCAAGCTCACTACTGGTTAACAAATTCTAGCTGCAACTGGAAGAGATGGGAACAATAATATTTTTCCCATTGCTTTTGGAATTGTTGATAAGGAGGACACTAACTCCTGGACCTGCTTTTTATACCAGTTGAGACAAGCATTAGGTGGAGAATCTGGGAAGTTTGGGAACTACACAATAATTTCAGATATGCAGAAGGTAATCAGTTGTAATTACTTTCATCATTTACTTTCTTTATTTACTTTCTTTATTTACTTTCTTGTATTTATTTATTGTACTATCACACACACATGGCCTTTTAAATTCCATTACCAGAGTGTTTCCCAACTATCCTCAAAGGTTTTGTCTTAGACATATCTACCAGAACTTTCAAAATGCTGGGTTTAGAGGGCCTGAATTAAAGCAATACATGGATGCAGCTAGTTATTCATACACTGAACATGGATTTAAAACTGCAATGGCTGAATTAAAGAATGAGAATGAGGCTGCTTGGGAATGGCTAAGCAAAATACCTAAGCACACTTGGGCCAGACATGCAATGGATATGAACTACAAAACAGACTTAGTTGTTAACAATCTAAGTGAGGTTTTCAACAAGTGGGTTCTAGACGTCAGGGCTAAACCAATAAGGATCCAAGAATTCTGTTAGTCCATGACAGTCCTAATCCATCACAAGTCGGCAAAAAACCATCACGGAATGTAATCCTTGACGAACATGAAGTCCGTCATGTATATCGCATCATAATTCGACCGCCATGGATCCATGACGGCTCTTGGCCGTCATCGATGGTACTTAACAGATGTTCTAGCAACGGCGTTAACGTGCATGCCACGTCATCATCTGACATGGCAGCCAACATGAATCTGATGTGACGGCCCATTAGGATTTTGGCCCACTTTCTAGTTTCGGCCCATGTTATTATCAAGCCAGATATAATCTGATTATAGTTGTGGCCCAATTAGAGTTTTGCCCACTAGTTTCCATTAGAAGCATCTTTAGACAAGACCCGTTATTTTTTATCTATTCATATTTCTAGCACAAATATGTCAAAAAAAAGATTTCTGCTCATATCATTAAATAAAAATATTACACAAACACACAAAAAGAAACATTATAGCCAGAAATAAAACGAAAATGAAACACACAAACACATATTATAGCAGCTCCCTATTGTAGAAAAACTTGAAAAAAAATGGTCCGTCAGAATCTCTGCAGAGCAACCAGTCTGCTGATGTCCATCTCGTCGCCGTCGAGCCATCTGAAAACCGGAGGAGGACGGAGCCGCTGATTTGTCCGCCCAGATCTCTTGAAGACCGAAGTAGCATCCCAACTTATATCAAGCCATCGATTCTGAAGTCTCTAGTTTGAGAACTAACACAGAAAAACAAATGTCAGAACAAAGAATTGGCATGCAGATATTAACTACTAATAAATCTCAAAAACAGGGGACTGGATGCTCTCCTGATGAACGCAGAATCACACGCCACCGGAGCTAGCGCCCAGGTTCAGTAGATCTGAGTTGGGCACCAGTGTTGGCTGCCGGAGTGGCACCTTGGTGAGGCGGTGCCCGCCAGCGTCGCGCTCGGCTGGAACATGCGGCGTCGCATCGCACCTGACGCCCTCCTCTGGCCGAAGAAGTCACGCGTGCCTTGCACGTTTATGCCGCATGCTGTCGAGATCCCAGTGTGACCTCAACGGATCCGGTCGCTGCCTCCACCTACGGACAACGTGGGGTCGAGATTAGGAAGAAAATGGTAGCTGGAGGCGGACATCTCGCCGGTTCTAGCCGTGGATGGGGCGGCGGCTGAGTGGAGCAGAGGGCCGCACGGTGGAATTGATGTGTTGTAGTGGTCGGAGTTAGAGAGGAGGTAGCAGCCGACGTTGCTAGCACGGTGGATTCGGCAGCTAGATCACAGGATCTAGCCGTACATGGGACCCCAGACAGTGTGGGTGGCCTGGACGGCACGACCTGGATGGCACACCGGCGCTGCGGCCTCCGAGCACCTCGACTGGGAGAAGCCTACGAGAGAGGAGCTGGGAGGGGAAGCATGGCGGAGATCTGGGAAGTCAATGGCTGGAGGAGATGGGAGGAAAGCACGGGCGAATTGGTAGGGGAGGCGGCCGGCGGCTACGGGGTAGGGGAGAGAGAAGAGAAGGATAGGGATTGTGTGCCACCTGTTGGATCTTGAGAAATCGAACGGTTGGGAGCTCGATCCGTGGGCTGGTTGATTCGACCAATCAGAATGCATAGTTTACCTCATGCAGGATCGCTCTCTACTCCACGCAGCATGCCACGTCAACACGAGCCATCCATGACGGCCCAACTGGTCGATGCATGACAGTTTTCGTGACAGTCCCTCTCTGTCTGTCATAGTGGGGCTACCGTTTCGCGGGCCAATCTTATCTTGCTGAATCATGATGATTTTTGTGACGGACTAGAGAACGTCACCAGAAATCCATCATGAATTAACAGGTTTCTTGTAGTGGGACCATGGTGGATGGAATTAGGACAAAGTTAATGGTCAAGTTCAATGCAAATAGAACAAAGACTGAGACTGTAAGATGGGAAATTTGTCCAACATATGCTGAGAAATTAGAGGAAGCAAAGAAGTTTGCAAGGAACTATCATGCTTTGATGGCTGGGACCAATATTTACCAAGTCACTAGTGGGGAGAGAACTTATGCTGTGAACCTACAACATAGGACTTGTGGGTGCAAGAAGTGGGATATGACAGCAGTTCCTTGCAATCATGTTGTTTCTGTCATACATAAGGCTAAGCTTCAGCTAGAGGACTTTGTTCATGATTTCTTCACAAAAAAAGATGTACATGGAAGCTTACAGTCCCATTATATATCCTGTACCTTGACCTGATATGTGGCCAAGGACAGATAGTATGGACATTGAGGCTCCAGTTTTCAAAGAACACAAGGGAAGGGCACCGACTAAGAGAAGAAAGGGCCAACATGAGAAGCCAGCTCCCAAAGACACCTCAAGCATGGCTTCAATTACCTGCTCTAATTGCAAAAAGGTTGGCCATAGATACACCAACTGTACTGTTGCTTTGAATCCATCACTGGCAATGAGAAAGAACAGGTGTCGGTGTCAAAATCGGCGGATCTCGGGTAGGGGGTCCTAATCTGTGCGTCTTAGGCTGATGGTAATAGGAAGCGAGGGACACAATGTTTACCCAGGTTCGGGCCCTCTCGATGGAGGTAAAACCCTACTTCCTGCTTGATTAATATTGAAGATATGTGGAATACAAGAGTAGATCTACCACGAGATCGTAGAGGCTAAAACCCTAAGAGCTAACCTATGATGGTATGATTGTAATTGTGATCGGCCTTCTAAGGACCATTCTCTCTGGTTTATATAGACACCGGAGAGCTAGGGTTTACATGGAGTCGGTTACAAGGAAGGAAACATAATATCTGGATTGCCAAGCTTGTCTTCCACGCAAAGGAGAGTCCCATCCGGGCACGAGCCGAAGAGTCTTGTATCTTGACGCTTCTATAGTCCGGACGATGAATATAGTTCGGCTGTCCGGATACCCCCTTATCCAGGATTCCCTCAGTAGCCCCTAAACCAGGCTTTAATGACGATGAGTCCGGCGCGCAGTCTTGTCTTCGGCATTGCAAGGCGGGTTCCTCCTCCGAATACTCCAAGGTTATTTGTCGAACGCGTAGGCCGTGTCTGAATCTGCAAAATGATCTTCACATACCACCGTAGAGAGAACGACACTTCAGCTGACAATGCCCAGCCTTAGCGTATATCGCGAGGCGGTTTCCTTAGCACGTCTTGTTGAAGCGAAGATCGTGTCCCCTTATCACTGGATTCTCATCATACGGGTACGGGTAATCCAACCGCACCGCCAATCACGGTAAGTGGGAGCTGAGCGGGCTCCACCAGGCAAGTGGGGAGGCGCAAAAAGCTCTTACCTTCTCTCATAAAGAGACAAGGTCTCTTCCTCTTTTACCCACGCCTTCTTCTTCCGCTAACTCATTTCCCTCTGCTCGAGCCCTAATGCACAAGCGCTCTACTTCCCCATCGAAGAGAGGTTTTCTGAAGATGCCCGGATCCGGAGCAGGAGGCAAATGGATGGCCTCTATTGTCCGGGAGAAGGATATCAAGAGGCTCCAGGAAGCCGAGTATCTGGCCAAGAAGATCGGCCATCGTCTCCCATCGGCGGGACATGTTGTCCCCACTCTGGAGCCTCACGAGAGAGTCGTGTTCCTTCCCCATTTTGTCCATGGGATTGGGTTTCCCCTCCACCCATTTGTACGTGGAGTCATGTATTACTATGGGATTGATTTTCATGATCTTTCCCCCAACTCCTTTCTCAATATCTCGACGTTCATCGTCGCATGCGAGGCCTTCCTCCGGATTCCACCTCACATCGGCCTGTGGCTGAAGATTTTCAATGTGAATCCCAAGGTGGTGAGTGCCGAACACGTCGAGTGCGGCGGCGCCATGGTGAGCAAGATGCCCAAGGTAGTTTGGCCGAAGGGCACTTTCAACGACTCCGTCAAGGAGTGGCAGCAGCAGTGGTTTTATATCACTGAACCACGCGACAAAGAGTGGGCTGCAGCTCCTGAGTTCAGATCCGGAGCTCCACTGCGGCTCATGCCCTGGACCAAGAAGGGCCCGAACTGGTGCTCATCCGATGAGCTGTTACTGCTCCAGACGCGCGTTCACATTATGGTTAACAAGGACGTCAAACTTGTTGATGTGATCCAGGTAATGCTAGTTTGCCTGGTTCTCCCTTGCCATCATCGAGCCTGCACCTTGTGGGAGTTTGACCCAGCCGAGCACCAAACCCTCTGGGAGCTCTACGACTCCTCCCACGAGGATATCTGGAAGGTGCTCTTTAGGTCCGGCAAATGGCCGGATTCCATCGAGGATCGGGGATATCAATTATCCCATTCTCCCAACCCAGTAAGTCACAGCCACGCCCTGTCCATCCATGCTTCAGTTGGCATGTCCTGAGGGACAATTCTAATTATGTCTCATCGTGACCTCAGGGATGGATAAAGAAGGTGGAGCGGATACAATGTCCGGCCCCACTACCGGAGGAGCCGGCCGGGCCTCTTCTGACGAGGATGCTGGTTCCTGCGCCTTACAAGGCGCCCAAGAAGGAGGCCTTCAAGAAGGTCAAGAAGACTCGGAGTGGCCTCCGCTGTTGCGAGGCTTCGGGCGCTAGATCCGAAGGCTCGAGCGACGCTCCTTCCGAAGACGAAGAGGAGGAGGCAGAGGAGGATGAGCCTCGCTCTGCAGGCGGGAAGAAGCGTGCAGCTTCCCCGTCCCTGGAAGCCAAATCACCCAAGAAAGGGCGAGGTTCCCCTCCAGAGGCATCCACCCCGGCTGCCGATAACAGCCCGAAGTGGGATCCTGAGGCCCAGCTCCTGGGAAAATTGTAAGTAACCGAAATCCGAATACGCCTATGTATCCAGGGTCGTCTGGGCATAGTAGTTTTAACTGTCGCCACATTTCATACAACCCAACGGGGTCTCCTGCCGGACAGTCCTCATTGGAGGATTCGTTGAGCTTGAATGCTGTGGCAAGCGAGACGCCTCCGGGGACTCCTTTTCCGAAGTCTGGGCGCGACACTGAGGTGTCGTCTCAAAGAGGCTCAGAGCCGGATAAGGTTCTCGAGGCCTCTAAGGCTCCAGGATCGGGCGAACAGCCACCTTCGATGAAGGGAGGTTTGACCACTCCGCCGGCAACCTTTGTCTACGCAGAGCTGCCGGGTGACCTATTGACAGCGTTAAAGAACGCGTCTGTTGTCGATGAACATCGGACCCTTATGGGTACGGTGGTTGGAAAGATTCAGGCTGCCGAAAGCGGGCTGAATGAGTCCTATCTTGGCCTTATAAAGGCCTTTGAGGTATGGTTTCTAAGGAACCTTTAAAGGCTTAGTATGATATGAGGAGTAGCCGCTGATACACTGTCCGGCAAAAAAGAGCCGGGCAGAGGATCAAACCCTCTATTGTAATGGGAGCCTTTGTTTAGTGATCCGTACCCGTTTGCTTTGAAAACAGGCGGCTGCGGAGAGGACTGCCGCTCATAATGCGGAAGTGTCCGAACTAAAGCAGAGCCTGGAACGGGCCGAAGAAGAACTTGGCCGTGTGAAGAAGCAATTAGAAGAGAAACAAGGTATGTTAAACATTGTCTTGTATTAGGCACAATTGAAGAAGTGTATTTATTGAAAAGTATTTGTGTTATGCGCCCTAGGAGCGAGTGCTGAATATGAGGCACTGAAGAGACAGCGGCTGAGGCCCAAGAAAGGGCTGCCGCCGAACAGGCGCTGAGTGAAAAACACGAGGCCAGGGTCGTCACGGCTGAGCGGGAGCTCCAGGATGTTGTGACGAAAAGCGAGAGCTTGGAGCAGAGTCTAGTAGGGAAAGAATCCGAACTCGCCCAAGCTCTCCAAGCCGCGGAAGATGCTCGGGAAGAAGCCCGAGGTGCTGTACGGGACATTCAGGAGGCCCAGAAAGTTGCGGCTGGTAAGGCCCGTTGTATCTATGGCCATTATTGCATTATAGCACGGAGAACTCTAAGCGGCAAGCTGAATTCTTGTTTTTACAAGGGCGTTTGCGGATCTGCCTCGCAGCATATCAGATGCTGCCCAATTTTACCAGACCGAGGAGAGGGAGTCTGCAGGGAGGGACCTCTGGTCGCAGTATCTGGCGCCGAACTATCTGGTGCCTTTTATTGATCAGCTGAAGCAGCTGGTCGAACTGCACCAGGCGGCCGAACTAGCCATGAAGGACTTGATTATCCGACTGTGGCCTACGGAGCCGATTCCAAGCAGTTACTTCGGACTCGTGAAGCGGATTGTGGGCGCCTGTCCTCGGCTTGATACTATCAGGCGATCAGTCTGTATAGAAGGTGCGCGAATGGCGCTTGCCCATGCAAAAGTGCATTGGGGTAAGCTTGATGCGGAGAAGCTGATTACTGAGGGGCCACTAGAGGGTAAGGAGCATCGCAAGCCCGAACTATATTATGAAGGTGTAATGAAGGATGCCCACCTGGTGGCGGATAAGTGCACCAAAGACATTATATTTCCCTGAGGGCATTTTTGCCAACGTTTGTAATATGGGATAATGGCACTTTATTATATGTTGCCTATTTTGTTTGAACATATGTTCTTTCTTTGCGGCTGTTTATTGTATGTAAATTCTAAGAGTTGGCCAGTTGTCGGCTTCGGCCCCCACGTGAGAAGTACGGGGGTGTTCGGGGTATTTCTGAACACTCTTTATCCCATGGTTGGGTCCTTATAAGGAGGTGTTTCTCACCACGAACCAGGAAATCGGACTATAGGGCTTTACTACTCTCACTTAGCCATAGGAATTCGAGTATGGTCGGCGCAGCCCCTAATGTCCGGAAGGCCGGACTAGGGGCTCTATTGGCGCCTGATCGGTAGACCGATCCATCGCAATCTACATTTTATAGTGGCGTTATGCGGAATAAATCTTTAAGGATTTTGTAACCTCTCGAACAGCTGACCAGCTCTCGCCGCATCATGACAGTCGGTTTTCGGCTTTCTCTACTGAGGTGCTCGTCCGGTAGAACCGGGACACAATCGCAGTAGTTCTCCCAGCGCTACCTTAGCCGACGGAATGGAACATAAGGTACCAAAACATGGGAGCCAGGAAAACCCAACCAATGACCTAAGACATGATTCGGAGTTGATGCATATAGTGCTATAAGTTCGGGGTGTCGAGCGATCGAAAAGGTGGTCGGACTTTATTGCCATGCCGTGAAGCCCCTGGCATAACCAGGCGTAGCACGAAGCGTGGCTGCCGTTTTTATGGCAAAGAGGCGTCGATGATAGACGACGACCGGTGCACTTTTATTTAAGTCTACGCATTGCAGTAATATGATATGTCCATGCATATGAATGCGATTTACGATTATGAAAAAGAGATGGTTTTCTGGCGGAACCTGTGGTGGCCGGACTGGAGGGGGCTGTGAATGGATTGAAAGTGAATCCGAACTGCCGTCTACCTGCATGGTCCTGTCTTTGTGTGTCTGAGCCGACTTCACGCCGCCAAACCTGTTCTGCATAGGAGTTAGTTTGTGAAGTTAAGTGAGCGGAGGGCGCCGAACGTCCTCCTGTGGTTAGTCCAAAGGTACCGGATCGGACCCTGGTGACCCCGGCCGCTATTCGAGAAGTAGCCCGGACTCCTCAATTGGTGTCCGGATAGTTGGCTGTCATATCAAAATATTGACAGGCATGCACGACTTGCTACTCTTGCAGCTGTATGACCCCGCTTCTGAGGGCGGGGTTTGGCTCTGAACGTAGGCGTGAGTGCATTACCGGTGCTGGCCTGATGATTTACCACGTGGGATCTAGCCAACATGGATCATCTTGTTTGCATACGGTGTGATACCGTATAGGGGGAATGCGCCGATGGCGTGGCCTTATTTGGTTATCTGAAAACAACCGTTAGGGCGGCGGGCCAATGATCCTGGCCTTTGTGCCTGGCACCTTGTAGAAGGTGTTTATTTGTACGCCCGCTTGGGATTTTATTGTTTGAGGAGCCCCTGGACTGTTAGGTCTAGGGGTATGC
>NC_041381.1:689005703-689008925 GCF_002162155.2 Triticum dicoccoides | reverse complement strand
TGACTAAGCGCCTCCCCTCAATGTTTCCGGCACACACCCAGTTGCTTTACTTTGGAGATCCGACATTCTCTATTAGTATGTTTTGCCGTTCTTTTGGGACGTCAATTTCGCACGACTGATCGAGTTCGTGGCTTTGGCCGGATAGGCTTGAGCTGTTCCTTGTCCGTTGACCGGACTGCGATTTGCTGAACTTGATACCAGCTTCCCTGATTTGCCGTTCATGACCGTTGCGCCGGGGCTTGAGGCTGCTTCTTCATGTATCCTTCTTGTTGGTTTGGACCGTAGTGGTGTGCGGATGTCGGGTTGTGTGCTTTGATGTTCCTGCTTAGGTTGAGGTAGCCAGTTGTGCCGTGTGTGCCCTTTGTTAGGGCGGTCGAGTCCGTACTTCTCGGTGGCCAGGATCTTGGTCCACCATTCTATTAGCAAATCATGTTCGGCCTTAAGCTGCTCTTGCTTCCTTGTTAGACTCTTTGCAGCGGCTATGAGTCGTCGCCTAAAGCAAACTTGTTCCATTGGGTCTTCAGGCACGCCGAATTCGTCATTGTCGAGGCTTACCTCGTCTTTGGAGGGGGGGTGTATAGTTGTTCCTCTCCAAGTATCTCACCATGGCCTGTACGGCCTGCTTGATGGTCGGCTGATCAGGATTGTATTCCTCTTCGGTACTATCCGGATCATCTCCGGGACCGGTGTTGATGTGGCGGGGTTTGGAGTGGCGCCGAAGACGCCCATGTTTTTATTTTCCTCCCGAGGGGTTGTCCTCCACTGCCTCATCGCCATTGGTTTCTTTCGGAGTGTCCACCATGTATATATCGTTTGAAGAGGTGGCTGTCCACCGCCCTATGAGCGGTGGCTCATGTATGTCTCCTGCATCATCGTCCATACCATCAATGTCTTCGAGGTCGAAGTCGAGCACGTCGGTTAAATCATCGATCATGGCGACAAAGTGGGTGGTGGGTGGGTAGCGAATTCCTTCGCCGCCTGCTTCCCACTTAAGCCATACATAGTTCGGCTCAGAGCCTCCTGACAGAGAGAGAGACTTTAAAGAGTTCAGCATGTCGCCAAAAGGCGAGTGCTGAAAGATGTCCGCAGCGGTAAACTCCATTACCGGAGCCCAACCTGGCTCGGCTAGCTCGAGAGTGTGCGGACCAGGACCAACAGCCGGATATGAGTCCGGGGGCCCAGGGTTACAGGCCTCCACAGAGGTAAGACCTGTGTTCGGCTCCACCGCCGATAAGTGTGCGGCCTGTGGGGCGGGGTCCAGCCCTCCGTCCATAGGCAACGAACCTGCCCTGGATTTAGATCCGGGGCTGCTTCGGGGATGATGTCACGAGCATTGTCCGACAACAGGTCTAGGCCGTGCTCGTCGTGACTGTCCGGCGCTCCTGGCGTAGGCTCGAATCTGTCGAAGATCAAGTCTCCGTGGATATCTGCCATGTAGTTCAAGTTTCCGAACCTGATCTGGTGGCCAGGGGCGAAGCTATCGATCTGCTCCAACTGGCCAAGCGAATTGGCCCGCAGTGCGAAGTCGCCGAACACAAAGATCTGTCCGGGGAGAAAAGTCTCACCCTAGATCATGTTGTTGATGATTGAAGACGCCATCAAGCCTCGAAGCGACGACACAGAGGAACTCTCAGTGAAAGCACCAATGTCGGTGTCAAAACCAGTGGATCTCGGGTAGGGGGTCCTGATCTGTGCATCTTAGGCTGATGGTAACAGGAAGCGAGGGACACAATGTTTACCCAGGTTCGGGCCCTCTCGATGGAGGTAAAACCCTACTTCCTGCTTGATTAATATTGAAGATATGAGGAATACAAGAGTAGATCTACCACGAGATCGTAGAGGCTAAAACCCTAAGAGCTAGCCTATGATGGTATGATTGTAATTGTGATCGGCCTTCTAAGGACCATGCTCTCCGGTTTATATAGACACCGGAGAGCTAGGGTTTACATGGAGTCAGTTACAAGGAAGGAAACATAATATCCGGATTGCCAAGCTTGTCTTCCACGCAAAGGAGAGTCACATCCGGACACGAGCCGAAGTCTTAAGTCTTGTATCTTGACGCTTCTATAGTCCGAACGATGAATATAGTCCGGCTGTCCGGATACCCCCCTTATCCAGGATTCCGTCAACAGGCATGAGGTAACCAATGTCCTAATATTGACTATATGATGTTGCTTTGAATTCATCTTCCTGTTCATCTGTGCAGTTCTTACACTATGTGATCTTTTTGTAGCCAAGCAGCAGCTCCTATGAACCTTATGCAGCCACACCAGCAGGGAGGGCCTCTTCTCTTGCTTCTACTACAACAGGAGCAAAGAAAAGGGCCTCTAGTGCTGCTAGTGCTGCTGCTACTGCACCATCACCAGCACAGAGGGCATCTTCTTCTTCTGCTACAACACCTGGACCAACAAAGAAGAGGGCCTCTTCTGCTTCCGCAACAACACCTGGACCAGCAAGGAGGGCATCTTCTGCTTCTGCAACAACACTTGGACCAGTAAAGAAGAGGGCAACTTCTGCTTGTGCAACAGCACCTGGACCAGCAAAGAAGAGGGCCACTTCTGCTGCACCTGGTAGTTCATCATCTGCTGCAAAGGGTAAACTAGCAGTAACTAGATCTTCAGCTGCTGCAAAGGGAGCAAGGGCATCTTTCTTGCCTCCAAGGCCAACTAGTGTTTCCCAAAGAATCAGGAAGCGCACCCAGAAAATTAGAGATTACTTGACTGCTTCAGGTGCTCCATGGGAATGATGCATTTTAGGTGTGTGAAAACTCTTGTGATGATGGTCAGTTTGGTTGTGTGTCAAAATACTGTCAATTTGGTTGTGTCAAACTACTGTTGAGATGTTTGGTTGTGTCAAAATACTGTCAATTTGGTCAGTTTGGTTGTGATGATGGTCATGTAGTTAAGATGTTTAAGTTAATTAAGTTGAGATGTTTAAGTTAAGTTGTGGTATTTTGTGATGATGAGTTTATCATACATTTTATGGTGATGAGGCTAGATGTCAACAAAGGCATCAAAGATGCCAAAATACCCTAGGTGATGGCTAGATGTCGACAAAACCATCAAAGATGCCTAAAAACCCTAGGTGATGGCTAGATGTCGACAAAGCCATCAAAGAGCCCAAAATACCCTAGGTGATGGCTAGATGTCGAAAAAACCATCAAAGATGCCTAAAAACCCTAGGTGATGGCAAGATGTCGACAAAGCCATCAAAGATGCCAAA
>NC_041381.1:688956524-689005525 GCF_002162155.2 Triticum dicoccoides | reverse complement strand
ATGTCGACAAAACCATCAAAGATGCCTAAAAACCCTAGGTGATGGCTAGATGTCGACAAAGCCATCAAAGATGCCGACAAACCCTCTTTGATGGCTAGATGTCGACAAAACCATCAAAGATGCCTAAAAACCCTAGGTGATGGCTAGATGTCGACAAAGCCATCAAAGATGCCGACAAACCCTCTTTGATGGATAGATGTCGACAAAATCATCAAAAATGCCTAAAACCCCTAGGTGATGGCTAGATGTCAACAAAACACCCAAAGATGCCTAAAAACCCTATTTGATGGCTAGATGTCGACAAAATCATCAAAGATGCCTAAAAACCCTAGTGAAGGCTAGATGTCGACAAAATCCCCAAAGATGGCTACAAACCCTATTTGATGGCTCAAATACATAAATTCTAAATAGATCAGATTTCATCCATCAACTCTAAATACCATCACATTTAGCATTAATTCAAATCCATACATAATCATAGTACTAGATTAGTACATTACATAACCATAGTTCAGGAAATTAAAACCATAATCTCATTACAACATAGCCAACCACACCCTACAAAAGGTAAGCAAATGCCAAATGATAGTGCCCTCTTCCACAGCTAGGTGATCATTCATTTAGGATGGCCTTGATCCCCTGCAGCTTCACATTGCTCTCCTGCAGCTTCACATTGCTCTCTTCAACACTATTCTGCAGCTCATCAATTTGGATCTGCAAGTTCTTCCTCTCTTCAGCTAGCTTGAGCTTCATGTTCCTAATGACACTGGCTTGAGCAGCTGCCAGGTTCTTCACCACCTCATACTTCTCCTGCAACTTCTTGGTTTCAGCATCTGTCTTTTCTATATCTACGCTACGTTGCTAGGCATCCACAAGTGCATTGACATCTTCAACCAGCTTCTCATAGCTGGCCTGCAGCTTTTTCTTCTCTTGTGTTAGGTTATGAACTTCAAAAGAATGCATCAGAGTGTCCTCAGCCATCTGTCTCTTGTTGTCTTCATACATAAACCATAACTTGTGCAATGCATTCTCAAGGGTATTGGGCCAAGCAGGGTCAATCCATTTAACTAGTCCACAGTCTCTACCTTCCTGAAATAAGGTAGTATTCAAAACCATATTAAAACCTTTCATCACAACCAAAGCTAAAGATATTATATTTAAAAGCTCCCAAGATAAAGTACATCAAAAAGAAAGCACGGCTATTCTGCTCTCAATTACACAATGATGTGCTGCTATTAGGAATAAACTAACCCATGCATCCACTGTACTTTAATCTAATTAACATTGTTGCTAGAGTAAAAAATGAGTGCCTAAACACTCTCCTCAGAGTAAACAATGACTGACTCAACACTCTCCTAAGAGTAAACAATGATTGCCTCAACACTCTCCCAACTTAACAATAAATAAACACTGGCCAAATCATAACAATGATTGTGCTATCACTTAGAAGCATATACCTTCTCAGCGCAATAGAGAAACCTCCTGCCAGTTAAGATTCCTTCAAAAGCAACGCGCCTCTCTGCTAACTTCCCGTGACCATGGCAGAAAACCTGCATTTCATCTTCAGGGCCCTCGAAATCGGAGTCCTTAGTTGAATCAGGGACCTGGGAGTGCAAAGAAATGCATAACATTTCATCAGCTAACACAGCTAACACACAAGCTCCTTTGAAAAAAAAACCCAAATCATAGAACAAACCCTAACCCTAACCCTAGGTCGAGGATTTTACCTGCAGTATGCCGTCGTCAGAAGCAGAGCTGATGTACTCCCTAGTGTGCTCGCTGCTGTCGTTGCTTTCACTCCAGGACACCATGACGATGCGGCAGCGGCGAGCAAGAACAGAGCGAGAGCGAGAGCAAAGTGAGAGTGAGAGTGAGAGACAGAGGAGCGAATCACTTAAGTTCACGTGCGAGAGCACCGTCTAACGGCGTCTAAAGGCTGTCCGTCCAGCTGACAGCGCCACGTCTGCAAAATACGGGCCCCACCTATCATAAATCTACTTATCGGTGCCCGATCCGCCGATCAGTGGTATTTGCAAATTGTTTACGAGAGAGTTGGTGTTTTTGCCAAGAAACTATAACATAGTGATTTCTGCTAACCTAGCCCTCAAACTGGTGGGTTTCTGCAATTTACTCGCTGATTTTGTGTGCCACGTAGGACAAGGCGCGTGTGTGGTGTGTGAGAGAGTTTGCCCACACGCCGGTTGCCTCCCCGCGGTCAACGGTTGCCACTCGAGGGCGTGCGGTGGAACTGCTTTGTGCCCGCACGTCACGCCCGACTGTGGTTGCCGTCAACCACGTCGCGCACTTCGCCCCCCTCCCCTCATGGTTCCATTTACTCCCCACTTCATTACTCGCACAACCCACCTCGTAGTTCAGTCGATTGAAAGAGAAGGCGAGAGGAGAAGGTGACGGCGGAGGCGGAAGAGTCGACGGCATTCGCGACCATTGGTGGGACTCACCGGACCGGAGCGTCTTCGCCGGAGCGCCTGCAGATTGAAGGTAATGCTCCTTCCCATGCTCAAAATCCTTGCCCGCATTTCTCCCCTCTCCTCCGTGGTCGATGCTCCGCTCGAGATTCATCGATATTCAGGCGGGTTCGTGATGCGCTGGCATTCCCGCCGGCGGCGGAGTCTTGTGCTTGCCGTTTTAGGTGGCATTGAGCAGTTTCGTCGCCGCCGCGGTGGTGGTCACGCCGGTGTGGTTCGGCCTGTCCGCAACCACAACCTGGTTGTGCCTTGGGATTGGGCCGTCATTTTTCTGTCCGATAGTTGTGCATTGCCTCGAAATGCTATTTGCGATCAGTGCAGGGAGATTTTTGTTGATGAATTTCATGTTATGATAATTGCCAATGAACCCTAGATCTAGGTAGTTGTTTTTCAAAGTGCAGTATGAAGGCAGACATGGTAGTTTCAGTAACTATCTGCACTGTATGGCAACTAATTTCCTGATCGACTGTGATAGTTGCCACAAATATGTTTTCCATGTGGCAACTAATTTTGTGCACATGCTATGGCTGTTGCCATGCTGTAGGCATGGTAAAGTGTAGTAAATCGGTAGTCATGGCAGTTTCAGCAACTATGTGCACTGGATGGCAACTAATTTCCACATCAACTGTGTCAATTGCCACCAATATGCTTTCCATATGGCAAGTATTTCTGTGAACACACTATGGCTGTTGCCATGTTGTAGGCGGGATAATGTGGCAAATTCACTGTACTTCAGACCCAATTTTGTGTTTTGCCACGCTGACTTGTGGTATCAGAACATATTTGGCCGTATTAAATGGCAACTCATTTCTAATATGAGGTCAGTGTGTGAATTTCCATTACAGGTTGTTCAGTAGATGTTTCCAACTCTTTTTTTGAATTGTTTTGCATTTTAACATGGCAATTTCAACCTAGCACTTTTTGCCTTTGAACACATGGCAACTCATTTTTGTATGAGGACAGGGTGTGAGTTGCCACATTATATGTTTGTGCAGTGGAAGATTTGTGCCTTTCTTTGGTAATATCTTGTGTTAACATGGCAACTTCAACATTTTGTTTTAAGTGCATTATGATTTGTACATTTTTTAAATGAAGCCAATGTTTTTAGTTGCCACATTTATGGTTTGATAATCATAGGGTGCGTGTGTGTTCATATGATATTGCCTTCACTATTTGCCACTTTCAATTGAGCCCATGTGGCAAGTACATTCTGTTAGGTGGCAACTGCTTACTTCATTCTTTTCATGCACCCTGACATTTTGGTTTGTTCTTACCTCAGCAGAATGGCTCGCGACGATCATCAAGACGATGATGATGATTTCATGGATGTACCGCAGCAGAATCGGGCAACTGGACGGACAAAAGATGGCGATGAGGTAACTGTCCACCCCCTCCTCCCCCCTCCATATGTTTTTGAATGTCACATTGAGTTTGCAATCGTCTGTTAGAAACTAAATTTTCATGACAGTGAAAACATGGCAACAAATGATCATTTGTCTGTTTTGCAGAAGAAGAAACGTAATCGCAATAGGGCTTCATAGGAACGCCTGACTTCATTGACTGAGAGATTTACCGATGATCAGAAGGGAGCTGCTGCTGAGATGGGTATGCAGGCTCTGATGGATGTCCAGTGCATGAATCTAGTGAACCCTGTATGCGACTGGCTTTGTGAGATTTACGACCACGCCTCCAGGGAATTTGTAATTCCGGGACATGGAAGACTGCCATTGGACGAGGAATCCGTGTTCTGCACTTTGGGTGTGCCCCGTGGAGAAATCAAAGTCCCGTATGAGGTCAATAATAAGATTGAGGAAACGTTGTTTCCCTGTTTGTTTCCTGGGTTGGCATCCATGCCGAACACGACTTCCTGGCAGATTCGCTGCAGGCCGTGACAACCCATGGCGAGGTTTTTAAGATGAAGCTACTCATGTACCTCATCTCAGCTGTTTTTGTGCCGACCACTTCTCTTCGCCCAAGCAACAAATGCTTCCCCATCCTGGTGAATGATCTATCTCTACTCCTTTATTTCCTTCAATCTTTTGTCTCCGGTGTCATGTGTAAGCTAGTCACTGCCAGTTATTTTGATGTTTTTTCATTTGATTTCTGATGCGGCAACTTGTTGTCCTGAAATTTGTGCCGTGCAGGCAAAACTAAAAGATGTGAAGAACATGAATTGGTGTAAGTTCATTGCGGACTTCCTGCATGATGCATTCTCAAACAAGATGTATCAGAAGGGTTGTCGACTAAATTTAATGGTATTTTTTACCAGTCCTTTGCGAACACTCTTAAGACCTTTATTTATGCATGGCAACCATGATGGTGACATTGTGGCAACTAACATCATAACAAGATGGCAGCTGCCATCATACCATGATGGCAACTAACACATACAGATGGCAACTTTTTATTTTTTTTCATGCCCTTCAACTTGATGATTGTAGGAACATACATTAGCTTGTTTTTGCAAAATACCATGATGGAAACTGATATTTTTTCCTTTTTAAATTGTTGTACATCAGCTCATGTACGTCGATTGTCTTGATCTGTCCACCATGGACTTCACTGGGATAGGAGGCCCGCAGCCTACACACAAGTTTGTTGTTTCTGCATGGACTTACGATGCTGTCAAAGTTGTGCTTGCTGCAGACAGGGTAACTGATACCAAATATGGGAAACAGCAGGTTAGTTCTGGTTTCTTTCTCTACACTGCATTTTTTCAATTTTGTTGCTGCATAACATATGAAAAAAATCCTCATATGGCAACCGTTTGTGGCTAACAAGAGATGACTACCTTGTTAGCCATGGCTGTCTGCGCATGGTATCCATGTCTCACTCCACATGGCAACTCTGTCATCCATGCTGAAACTTCTATTCTCTTCCTCTTTTTTTATTTGCTATACATGAACTGTTAGTTAGTGTTCATCATTTTCTCTCTTACATCCTAGCTGTTTTTTGGTTATTTCCAGCTAATGGCCAAGCATGCTATAGACTACAGCGTGTTTGGGGGGCCTCAAAACTTTGGAAAGTGGATGGACGTGCACTCAGCTCCGTCTTGTTCTACTGAGGTAATCAAGGATATATATCTATGGTTGCTTTGGGTTATTTTTGATCTTGTGCAAGTGACTCTAATATGGTTGGTTACTGCTGCTTCTTGTTTCGTGCACAGGCGAGGGCACCTGTTGAGCATCTAATTGGGAAGTTTGCATCTAGAATGACCAGCTTGTTCGGGAAGTTGGTTGAGGGTTGAACGTCCCTTAATGGCTCTGACAGAGACGAGGTTGCGAGGCAGTTCACTACATTTGTTGCAGAAGGACACATCGGCCAACTGGTTGCCATGGCCAGTACGACTACAACAGTTCCCAAGAGCTTCCTGACACACAAGATAATCTAGATGGAGATGCTGCTCTTAACAAGGACGATGACGATGACATGGAGAACGTGCAGCACGACACCGATGATGATGAACATGTTGAAGTTCATGCAGGTGGTAAGAAGGGCAAGGCTGCACCTGATGTCCCCTCACCGGAGAAAGTCAAAGAACAAACAGTTGCGAGAGGCAAGGGGGTGTCGCCCTCAAAAAGGGGGAGGGCTCCAGAGGATGTTGGGCAGGGCTCTCCTGGCAAGAGGTCTCGGACCTATCCCATAGCTGCTAGGAGGAGGTTTGACTTCTTTTTTAGTGTTTTGTTTTGTCTATCTTTTTGAACGGACTGACCCTTTTTTGCATCTGTTTTGCTAAGCGTGGCAATGAATTTCATGTCTAACACTTGGCACCTTTTTTTGCCACTTTCTTATACGTGCAGTGAGGCGACAACTGGTGGACGAGCAGTTACGAAGAAACAAGCACCAACGCCAACCCGTGTTTCTGCTCGATTGAACAAAGGTGCCCCCATTGCTGGTGACACCCCTTCCACCAGGTCATCTCCTCGTACGACGACGTCCAACACTGGGGATCCTGTCGTGTTGCCAGACATGAGAAAGCCAGTCAATAAGTAGGTTATCCCTATTTTTTCATTGCCATAGTGCTATATTTTTGCTTTTCAATGCAGCTGTTCAGCTTGCCACATGGGCTACTACCATGAGTCCCACATGGCAACTGCTATTTTTCCAATGATCTCTTTCTTTTAACTGCATGGCAACTCCTGCTTGTTTTTGCATGGCAACTGCTATCTAGGCCAAATGGCAACTCTTATTGCACCTACATGGCAACTACCATCTTTCCATTGGCCTGTTTGCTCATCCGTACCTAGTTTTGAAATTGCATTCCTAGCAGATCAGACATTTTTTCATTTTTCAAGATGGCTACCATGGCAACTCGTGTTTGTTCTGCATGGCAACTGCTAACTATGCCACATGGCAACTCTTATTCCACCTTCACGGCAACTACCAGCTTTCCATTGGCTTGTGTGCTCACCTATACCTAATTTTGAAATGGCAGCCCTGGCACATCACACATTTTTTTCATTTTTTAAGATGGCCACCATGGCAAATATTTTTTGTTCACTTTTTAATACTTTTCATGTGCTTTTCCTTTGCAGGGTGAAGAAGACTACTACATGTGCGACAAAGCATATCATTAGGGACCCACTCGAATGCCTTCATTCAAAGTTGTCGACAGGTGGCAACTCAGATGTTCATGAGGCGCCAGTCGACAAAACTGCTGTTGCACCATCAACTATTCCTACTAGCTCTAACGCAAGCGGCCGACCATCTCCGCCGGTTGCAAATGTGCAGGATACAACAACATGCATCCATACATCGGGGAGTGACGAGTCGGTATCTGCTAGGACTGCTGAAATATTGCCCACTCTGCTGGCAATGAAGGATCCTGCTGTGAGCCAAGCCACCCCATCAGCAAGTGTTAAAGTGGACGCCCCCGAGACCAACCTAAGCAAGGAAGATTCCCGCTCATCTGACACAGATTCCAAGCGTGTGTGTGGTGGCACTCCTATGTCCACGACAGAAGTGGCTGAGGCGACAGTTCATAATGATATGCCATCCACAGGTGAGAGTCTTGGCACAACAGCTACAGCTCCTAGTGGTGCAGAGGTTGCTAAGGCGACCATTTCACGAGCTGGTCTTCCACCTAGGCGTCGTAGCCCCCGCAAGCAATCAACAGACATACCCAACACATCGGTTGTAGCTAGGAGCAGTAGAGATGACTCTGGTTATGTTCCTGCGTCCACATTGTTCCCACCACCTGCCAAAAGCATTGTTATGGCGAAACCGGAAGACCGGAGTACAAATGATCCAGGTGGCAAGACGGGCACGGCTGACGGAGGTGAACATCCGGAGCAGCCTGTGTCTTTACCCGACGTGGAGAACCCCAGCTTAAATCTGTGCACTTCCAAGCTCCCAGTCAATGTTGGTGTCCCCTACAGCCCAAACAAGAAGATTGTCAAGAAAGCTGCGACTCATACGGCTAACAACACGCCCCGCCCTACGAATAAGCCCGATGTTTCTACAGCGGCCGATTCAAAAATGTTTGTTGATCTTTCACCCTTGGATTCTGCCCCGCAAGTTGTTCGCGGTCCGTCCAGTAGGCATGAGAGGCACCCAATGGCCTTCACCCCACCGAGCTTTAGCCTTGGCATTAGTCAAGATCAACCATTGGTGCAAGATCCTACGCCAGTTGCCTTTGCTTTTCCGGCAGGCATGGCCACAATGATGGCGCAGCCAATGGTCGAGGGCAGGAAGGCTGTCAAGTTCGCAGAGCCGATCGTGCAAGGTACATTTCTTCTGCGCTTATTATTTTCTTGTATACATCTGTTTAGTCTGACTTTTGTCCCAAGCATTTTTTTGGAGTTCTCACTTGTGATGGCAAATGTTATGTGATGTCATGGCAACTGGATTTGCTGCACCATGTCACCTACATTTTTGTTCCCATGCTGCATTTTCCATTTGGCAACCACATGGCAACTGTAGTTGTTGTCACATGGCAACTACAGTGCACTACACATGGCAACTGGATTTGCTGCACCATGTCACCTACATTTTTGTTGCCATGCTGCATTTTCCATTCGGCAACCACATGGCAACTGGAGTTGAGACAACATGGCAACTATAGTTGTTGTCACATGGCAACTACAATGCACTACACATGGCAACTGGAGTTGCCTCCACATGGCAACTCCCTACTTTTTGTACCTACATTTCATATCTCGCACCCTTTCTTTCACACTACATTTGTTTTGTTTTCCAGGTATCCTAACCCACTTTTTTGATCCTTGCAGGCACCCCTAAGGAGATTTTGCCATCACTTGATGAACTTTACCGCAGAATTGAGGAGGCAACATTGTAGAGGAGGTCCTCACGAGGTCAGGGCAATCAAGTTCCAACATGCCTGCTGAGACGGTATCTGAGGATACCATTAGAAGTGCCACCCCTGGTTCTGTGAGGCAGCAGAGGGTAGTTCACCCACCTCCCGCGGATGACTACGAGCCTGAAGTCAAGGCCACAAAGGAGCAGAACTAGTTGTACGATATTGTCAAGCGCTTTGGAAAGGCGAGGGCCAGCAACAAGCACATGAAGGAGCTGAAAGTGTAATGACCACACCACATAACCTCTCATTTTGCTTTGCTCTTTTTACCATTCATCTTTTTGCTATTCTAGATATGATCCGTTTACGTTTTATTTCTTTTTTTACTTAGTAGACATGATTCTTTCATGTTATATCATTTTCATACAGCTCATGTTTGGACAGAACCAAGGTTATACAATGCGAAGCGACGTACGTCAACCTGGGTGATCTTGCCGAGTCTGTGAGGCCACTGATACGTCTCCGTCGTATCTATAATTTTTGATTGTTCCATACCAATATTATTCAACTTTCATATACTTTTGGCAACTTTTTATACTATTTTTGGGACTAACATATTGATCCAGTGCCCAGTGCCAGTTCCTGTCTGTTGCATGTTTTATGTTTTGCAGAAAACCAATATCAAACAGAATCCAAACGGGATAAAAAACGGATGGAGAATTATTTTGGAATATTTGGGATTTTCCGGAGGAAGAATCAACACGAAACAATGTCCGAGGTGGCCACGAGACAGGCCCCCCCGGGCGCGCCCTGCACTCTCGTGGGCCACCCGTAAGGCGGTTGACGCTCTTCTTTTGCCGCAAGGAAGCTAATTTTATGAGAAAATCTAGGCGAAAGATTCACCCCAATCGGAGTTATGGATCTCCAGATATAAAGGAAACGGTGAAGGGGCAGAACGAGAGAACGCAGAAACAGAGAGATAGATCCAATCTCGGAGGGGATCTCGCCCCTCCCAAGCCATGGGAGCCAAGGACCAGAGGGGAAACCCTTCTCCCATCTAGGGAGGAGGTCAAGGAAGAAGAAGAAGAAGGGGCCCTCTCTCCCCCTTGCTTCTGGTGGCGCCGGAGCGATGTCGGGGGCCATCATCATCACCGCGATCTTCACCAACACCGCCGTCATCTTCACCAACATCTCCATCACCTTCCCCCATCTATATCCAGCGGTCCACTCTCCCGCAACCCACTGTACCCTCTACTTGAACATGGTGCTTTATGCTTCATATTATTATCCAATGATGTGGTGCCATCCTATGATGTCTGAGTAGATTTTTGTTGTCCTATTGGTGGTTGATGAATTGCTATGATTGATTTAATTTTCTTGTGCTTATGTTGCTGTCCTATTGTGCCCTCCGTGTCGCGCAAGCGTGAGGGATTCCCGCTGTAGGGTGTTGCAATACGTTCATGATTCTTTTATGGTGGGTTGCTTGAGTGACAGAAGCATAAATCCGAGTAAGGGGATTGTTGCATATGGGATAAAAGGGGACTTGATGCTTTAATGTTATGGTGGGGTTTTACCTTAATGAATCTTTAGTAGTTGCGGACGCTTGCTAGTGTTCCAATCATAAGTGCATATGATCCAAGAGAAAGTATGTTAGCTTATGCCTCTCCCACATAAAACTTGCTATCGGTCTAGTAACGTAGTCAATTGCTTAGGGACACTTTCATAACTCCTACCACCACTTTTCCACACTCGCTTTATTTACTTTTTTGCATCTTTATCTAAACAGCCCCTAGCTTTTATTTACGTGCTCTTTATTATCTTGCAAAGATATCCAACAACACCTATAAAGTACCTCCAGTTTCATACTTGTTCTAGGTAAAGTGAACGTCAAGCGTGCGTAGAGTTGTATCGGTGGTCGATAGAACTTGAGGGAATATTTATTCTACCTTTAGCTCCTCGTTGGGTTCAACACTCTTACTTATCGAAAACTGTTGCGATCCCCTACACTTGTGGGTTATCAAGACCTTTTTCTGGCGCCGTTGCCGGGGAGTCATAGCATGGGGTGAATATTCTTGTGTGTGCTTGTTTGCTTTATCACTAAGTAATTTTTATTTGCTGTTCTTAGTTGTTTTCTATCTTTAGTTATGGGTAGGAAACGTAAAATACCAAAAAAATTATTTGTACCTATTGAACCAATGGTTGAAGAACCACTCAAAATCTATCACACTCCTGAAGCTTTTTACTTGGATCATCTTCGATCCCTTTGTGCTCGTGCTGAAACCCCAACTAGCTTAGTTGAGGGCAAATATTTAGATGAGCATGCTTGTTATGTGCGACACCGTATATCTGAAAAAGGGAAACTATTATGGGATCAAATTCAACGTTTGCAATGCTATGCTTGGAATTTATGTGAAATATATGATATTACTTGTTGTTCTGAAAACCCTAAGAAACACCTTCCCTACCAATGTGAGTTTGATAATGGAATCGTATCTTCATATGCTAAGGGTGTTTATAATTACTATGATGTTCAACAAATTGAAGAATTTGTTGCTTTTAGGGGTGCTTATGAAATTGCTTCTTTGATTCAAAAGTATGATGCCACTCTTTACAAATCTGAAAATTTTGCCATACTTGAATATTGTTATGATAATTATGCTTCTAATGCCTATGTTAAACCATATATTGAGGTCTTCTCCGCTGTCCAAGAAGAGACTAATATTTTGCAGGAAGCTATGGAAGAAGAAATTGATGAAATTGTGAGCTCATTGGATGAAAAAGATGATGAGGAGAGCGAAGAACAAAAGGAGTAAGAGCGGATTGATCACACGTGCCCACCTTCTAATAAGAGTAACTCTTCAACTCATACATTGTTTAATTCCCCTTCGTGCTTACCGAAGGATGATTGCTATGATGATTGCTATGATCCCGTTGATTCTCTTGAAATATCCCTTTTTGATGATGCTTGCTATGCTTGTGGCCAAGATGCCAATATGAATTATGCTTATGGAGATGAACTTGATATAGTTCCTTATGTTAAACATGAAATTGTTGCTATTGCACCCATGCATGATAGTCCTATTATCTTTTTGAATTCTCCAAACTACACTATATCGGAGAAGTTTGTGCTTATTAAGGATTATATTGATGGGTTGCCTTTTACCATTGCACATGATGATTTTGATGAATGTAATATGCATGTGCTTGCTGCTCCTACTTGCAATTATTATGAGAGAGGAACTATTTCTCCACCTCTCTATGTTTCCCATACTATGAAATTGCAAGAAACTGCTTATACTATGCATTGGCCTTTATTATGTGTGCATGAATTGTTCTTTTATGACATGCCGATGCATAGGAAGAGAGTTAGACTTCGTCATTGCTTGATATATGTTACTTTGTGCTCACTACTAAATTACAAATCATTGTTAATTAAAATTGGCTTTGGTATACCTTGGGATCCGGGTGGATCCATTACTCGAGCACTATATGCCTAGCTTAATGGATTTAAAGAAAGCACTGCCAGGGAGACAACCCGGAAGTTTTAGAGAGTCATTTATTTCTGCTGAGTGCTTTTATATAGTTTAAAAACAAAATAAAAATAAAGAGGGGGACCTAAAAACTTTTCAAAAAGGAAAGTGAAAGTGAGAAAGACAAGCATTGTTGAAGTGGGAGAGCTCCTTGAACTTTGCTCATGCTCACGGAAACTTTGTGAATCTTGATTACAGAAACTTTTCAACAAAAATAATTATCCCCTTGTACAATTCCATTGTATTATAAAAATAATGTGCCAAGGTTTGCCTTTAGGATGTTTACAATGCTTGTTGGTTTGTACAGTGCAGGACAGAAACTTTGGCTGTAGTGCTCGATTTTACGTTTTTTGCTGGAATGTCAAATGGTTCTGATTCCATTTGCAATGTCTTGATGTACAACTTATTTATTTTTCCTAATTTTAGTAGAAGTTTTGGGGTACCATAAGTATGGTGAATTTTCTGATTGCTACAGACTGTTCTCTTTTTGACAGATTCTGTTTTAGATGCATAGTTTGCTTGTTTTGATGAATCTATCAATTTATATCAGTAGATTAAGCCATGAAAAAGCTATATTACAGCAGACACAATGCAAAAACAAAATATGAATTGGTTTGCAACATTACTTAGAGTGGTGATTTGCTTTATTATACTAACGGATCTTACCGAGTTTTCTGTTGGAGTTTTGTGTGGATGAAGTGTCTAATCGAGGAGGTCTCGATATGAGGAAAAGGAAGAGAGGCAAGAGCTCAAGCTTGGGGATGCCCGAGGCACCCCAAGTAAATATTCAAGGAGACTCAAGCGTCTAAGCTTGGGGATGCCCCGGAAGGCATCCCCTCTTTCTTCAACAAGTATCGGTATGTTTGCGGATTCGTTTCGTTTGTGCATTATGTGCTAGTCTTGGAGCGTCTTTTGCATTTAGTTTTCATTTTTATTTTATGCACCATGTTGGTATGAGATAGTCCTTGGTTGATTTATAGAATCCTCATTGCACTTCATTTAAATCTTTTGAGTATGGCTTTATAGAATGCTTCATGTGCTTCACGTATATCATTTCAAGTTTGGATTGCATGTTTCTCTTTACATAGAGAACCGCCATTTGTAGAATGCTCTTTTGCTTCACTTATAATTGTTAGAGCGTGGGCATATATTTTGTAGAAAGAATTAAACTCTCTTGCTTCACTTATATCAATTTAGAGAGATGACATGAATTGGTCATTCACATGGTTAGTCATAAAATTCTACATAAACTTGTAGATCGCTGAATATAATATGTTTGATTCCTTGCACTAGTTTTGCGATATAAAGGTGGTGATATTAGAGTCGTGCTAGTTGAGTAATTGTGAAATTGAGAAATACTTGTGTTGAGGTTTGCAAGTCCCGTAGCATGCACGTATGGTGAACCGTTATGTAACGAAGTTGGAGCATGAGGTGCTCTTTGATTGCTTTCCTTATGAGTGGCAGTCAGGGACGAGCAATGGTCTTTTCCTACCAATCTATCCCTCTAGGGGCATGCGTAGTAGTACTTTGCTTCGAGGGCTAAGTAGACTTTTGCAATAAGTATATGAGTTCTTTATGACTAATGTGAGTCCATGGATATACGCATACTCATCCTTCCACTTTGCTAGTTTCTATTTTACCGCACAACTTTTGCCGGTAGCATAAACCCATTATTTACCCTCCTCAAAACAGCCACCATACCTACCTATATGGCATTTCCATGGCCATTTCGAGATATATTGCCATGCAACTTTCCACCGTTCTGTTTATTATGACACATTTCATCATTGTCATATTGCTGTTTGCATGATCATGTAGTTGACATCGTATTTGTGGCAAGGTCACCTTCATAATTTTCATACATGTCACTCTTGATTCATTGCATATCCTGGTACACCGCCAGAGGCATTCATATAGAGTCATATTTTGTTCTAGCTTTGAGTTGTAATTCTTGAGTTGTAAATCCATAAAAGTGTGATGATCTTCATTATTAGAGCATTGTCCCAGTGAGGAAAGGATGATGAAGACTATCCCCCACAAGTCGGGATGGGACTTCGGACTTTATAAAAATAAAAGAGGCCAAAGAAGCCCACAAAAAAGAAAAAGAAAAAAAAAGAGAAAGAAAAAAAAGGAAAAGAAAAAAAGTGGAAAAAAGGAAGAGAAAAAAATAAAATGAGAGAAAAAGAGAGAAGGGACAATTGCTACTATCTCTTTTTCCACACTTGTGCTTCAAAGTAGCACCATGATCTTCATGATAGAGAGTCTCCTATGTTGTCACTTTCATATACTAGTGGGAATTTTTCATTATAGAACTTGGCTTGTATATTCCAATGATGAGCTTCCTCAAAATGCCCTAGGTCTTCGTGAGCAAGCAAGTTGGATGCACACCCACTTAGTTTCTTTTGTTGAGCTTTCATATATTTATAGCTCTAGTGCATCCGTTGCATGGCAATCCCTACTCACTCACATTGATATCTATTGTTGGGCATCTCCATAGCCCGTTGATACGCCTAGTTGATGTGAGACTATCTTCTCCCACTTTTGTCCTCACAACCACCACAATAGACCACCATAGTGCTATGTCCATGGCTTGCGCTCATGTATTGCATAAGAGTTGAAAATGCTGAAGCGCGTTAAAAAGTATGAACCAATTGCTCGGCTCGTCATCGGGGTTGTGCATGATGGGAGCATTTTGTGTGACGAAGATGGAGCATAGCCAGACTATATGATTTTGTAGGGATGAGCTTTCTTTGGCTATGTTATTTCGATAAGACATAATTGCTTGGTTGGTATGCTTGAAGTATTATTGTTTTTATGTCAAATGATAGACTATTGCTTTGAATCACTCATGTCTTAATATTCATGCCATGATTAGACATATGATCAAGATTATGTTAGGTAGCATTCCACATCAAAAATTATCTTTTTATCATTTACCTACTCGAGGATGAGCAGGAATTAAGCTTGGGGATGCTGATACGTCTCCACCGTATCTATTATTTTTGATTGTTCCATGCCAATATTCTTCAACTTTCATATACTTTTGGCAACTTTTTATACTATTTTTGGGACTAACATATTGATCCAGTGCCCAGTGCCAGTTCCTGTCTGTTGCATGTTTTATGTTTCACAGAAAACCAATATCAAACGGAATCTAAACGGGATAAAAAACGGATGGAGAATTATTTTGGAATATTTGGGATTTTCCGGAGGAAGAATCAACGCGAAATAGTGTCCGAGGTGGCCACGAGATAGGCCCCCCCGGCGCGCCCTGGAGTTTCATGGGCCACCCGTAAGGCAGTTGACGCTCTTATTTTGCCGCAAGAAAGCTATTTTATGAGAAAAATCTGGGCGAAAGATTCACCCCAATCCGAGTTACGGATCTCCAGATATAAAGGAAACGGTGAAGGGGCAGAACGAGAGAACGCAGAAATAGAGAGATAGATCCAATCTCGGAGGGGATCTTGCCCCTCCAAAGCCATGGGAGCCAAGGACGAGAGGGGAAACCCTTCTCCCATCTAGGGAGGAGGTCAAGGAAGAAGAAGAAGAAGGGGCCCTCTCTCCCCCTTGCTTCCGGTGGCGCCGGAGTGCTGCCGGGGGCCATCATCATCACCGCAATCTTCACCAACATTTTTCTCGCCGTCATCTTCACCAACATCTCCATCACCTTCCCCCATCTATATCCAGCGGTCCACTCTCCCGCAACCTGTTGTACCCTCTACTTGAACATGCTGCTTTTGTTGGGGAACGTAGTAATTTCAAAAAAATTCCTACGCACACGCAAGATCATGGTGATGCATAGCAAGGAGAGGGGAGAGTAATGTACACGTACCCTCGTAGACCGTAAGCCGAAGCGTTATGAAAACATGGTTGATGTAGTCGTACGTCTTCACAATCTGACTTATCCAAGTACCGAACGTACGGCACCTCCGACTTCAGCACACGTTCAGCTCGATGACGATCCCCGGACTCCGATCCAGCAAAGTGTCGGGGATGAGTTCCGTCAGCACGACGGCGTGGTGACGATGATGATGTTCTACCGGCGCAGGGCTTCGCCTAAGCTTCGCGACGATATGACTGAGGTGGAATATGGTGGAGGGGGGCACCGCACACGGCTAATGAACGATCACGTCGATCAACTTGTGTGTTCTAGGGTGCCCCCTTGCCCCCGTATATAAAGGAGGGAGGGGGAGGTGCGGCCTGCCCCCAAGGGGTGCGCCTGGAGGAGTCCTACTCCCACCGGGAGTAGGACTCCCCCCTCTTGCCTTGGTGGAGAAGGAAAGGAGGGAGGGGAAAGAGGAAATGGGGGCGCCGCCCCCCCCCCCTCCTTGTCCTATTCGGACTAGGGGGAGAGGGGGCGCGCGGCCTGCCCTGGCCGGCCCTCCTCTTCTCCCTCATGGCCCATCTAGGCCCAATAACCCCCAGGGGGGTCCGGTAACCCCCCGGTACTCCGGAAAAATCCCGGTTTCTCCCGGAATGTTTCCGATATCCAAATATAGGCTTCCAATATATCAATCTTTATGTCTCGACCATTTTGAGACTCCTCGTCATGTCCTGGATCACATCCAGGACTCCGAACAACCTTCGGTACATCAAAATATATAAACTCATAATGAAACTATCATCGTAACGTTAAGCGTGCGGACCCTACGGGTTCGAGAACTATGTAGACATGACCTAGAGCTATTCTCGGTCAATAACCAATAGCAGAACCTGGATGCTCATATTGGCTCCTACATATTCTACGAAGATCTTTATCGGTCAAACCGCATAGCATCATATGTTGTTCCCTTTGTCATCGGTATGTTACTTGCCCGAGATTCGATCGTCGGTATCTAATACCTAGTTCAATCTCGTTACCGACAAGTCTCTTTACTCGTTACGTAATGCATCATTCCGTAACTAACTCATTAGCTACATTGCTTGCAAGGCTTATAGTGATGTGCATTACCGAGAGGGCCCAGAGATACCTCTCCGACAATCGGAGTGACAAAACCTAAGCTCGAAATACGCCAACCCAACATGCACCTTTGGAGACACCTGTAGTACTCCTTTATAATCACCCAGTTACGTTGTGACGTTTGGCAGCACCCAAAGTGTTCCTCCGGTAAACGGGGGTTGCATAATCTCATAGTTACAGGAACATGTATAAGTCATGAAGAAAGCAATAGCAATATACTAAATGATCAAGTGCTAGGCTAACGGAATGGGTCATGTCAATCACATCATTCTCCTAATGATGTGATCCAATTAATCAAATGACAACACATGTCTATGGTTAGGAAACATAACCATCTTTGATTAATGAGATAGTCAAGTAGAGGCATACTAGTGACTATATGTTTGTCTATGTATTCACACATGTATCATGTTTCCGGTTAATACAATTCTAGCATGAATAATAAACATTTATCATGAAATAAGGAAATAAATAATAACTTTATTATTGCCTCTAGGGCATATTTCATTCAGTCTCCCACTTGCACTAGAGTCAATAATCTAGTTCACATCACCATGTGATTCAACACCAATATTCACATCTGTATGTGATTAATACCCATAGTTCACATCGTCATGTGATCAACACCCAAAGGGTTTACTAGAGTCAATAATCTAGTTCACATCGTTATGTGATTAACACTGAAAGAGTACTAAGGTATGATCATGTTTTGCTCGTGAGAGAAGTTTAGTCAATGGGTCTGTCATATTACAGAGTCATATGTATTTTGCAAATATTCTATGTATACAATGCTATGCATGGAGCTACCCTAGCTAATTGCTCCCACTTTCAATATGTATCCAGATTGAGACTTAGAGTCATCTGGATCAGTGTAAAAGCTTGCATCGATGTAACTCTTTACGACGAACTCTTTTATCACCTCCATAATCGAGAAACATCTCCTTAGTCCTCACTAAGGATATTCTTGACCACTGTCCAGTGATCTACTATTAGATCAAAATTGTATTCCTTTGCCAAACTCAGAGCAAGGTATACAATAAGTCTGGTTCACAGCATAGCATACTTTTATAGAACCTATGACTGATGCATAGGGAATGACTTTCATTCTCTTTCTATTTTCTGCCGTGGTCGGGTTTTTGAGTCTTACTCAATTTCATACCTTGTAACACAGGCAAGAAACTCTTTCTTTGACTGTTCCATTTTGAACTACTTCAAAATCTTGTCAAGGTATGTACTCATTGAAAAACTTATCAAGCGTCTTGATCTATCTCTATAGATCTTGATGCTCAATATGTAAGTAGCTTTACTGAGGTCTTTCTAAACTCTTTTCAAACACTCCTTTATGCTTTGCAGAAAAATTCTACATCATTTCCGATAAACAATATGTCTTACACATATAACATCAGAAATGATACAGAGCTCCCACTCACTTTCTTGTAAATACAGGCCTTTCCAAAAGTCTGTATAAAACCATATGCTTTGATCAACTCATCAAAGCGTATATTCCAACTCCGAGATGCTTGCACCAGTCCATTGATGGATCGCTGGAGCTTGCACATTTTTGTTAGCACCTTTAGGATTGACAAAACCTCCTGGTTGCATCATATACAACTATTCTTTAAAGAATCCATTGAGGAATGCAGTTTTGACATCCATTTGCCAGATTTCATAAAATGTGGCAATTGCTAACATGATTCAGACAGACTTAAGCATCGATACGAGTGAGAAAATCTCATTGTATTCAACACCTTGAACTTTTCGAAAACCTTTCGCAACAAGTCGAGCTTAGTAGATAGTAACACTACTATCAGTGTCCGTCTTCCTCTTGAAGATCCATTATTTAACATGGCTTGCTGATCATCGAGCAAGTCAATCAAAGTCCATACTTTGTTCTCATACATGGATCCCATCTCAGATTTTATGGCCTCAAGTCATTTCGTGGAATCTGGGCTCATCATGGCTTTCTCATAGTTCGTAGGTTCATCATGGTCTAGTAACATGACTTCTAGAACGGGATTACCATACCACTTTGGTGTGGATCTTATTCTAGAAGACCTACGAGGTTCGGTAGTAACTTGATCTGAAGCTTCATGATCATCATCATTAACTTCCTCACTAATTGGTGTAGGCATCACTGGAACTGATTTCTGTGATGAACTACTTTCCAATTTGGGAGAAGGTACAATTACCTTATCAAGTTCTACTTTCCTCACACTCACTTCTTTCGAGAGAAACTCCTTCTCTAGAAAGGATCCATCTTAGCAACGAATCTTGCTTTCGGATCTGTGATAGAAGGTGTACCCAATAGTTACCTTTGGGTATTCTATGAAGACGCACTTCTCCAATTTGGGTTCGAGCTTATCAGGTGAAAACTTTTTCACATAAGCATCGCAGCCCCAAACTTTAAGAAACGACAACTTTGGTTTCTCGCCAAACCACAGTTCATAAGGTGTCGTCTCAACGGATTTTGATGGTGCCCTATTTAAAGTGAATGCAGCTGTCTCTAATGCATAACCCCAAAATGATAGTGGTAAACCGATAAGAGACATCATAGATCGCACCATATCCAATAAAGTGTGGTTACGACGTTCGGACACACCGTTACGCTGTGGTGTTCCAGGTGGCATTTGTTTGTGAAACTATTCCACATTGTTTTAATTGAAGACCAAAACTCATAACTCAAATATTTGTCTCCGTGATCAAATTGCAGAAACTTTATTTTCTTGTTATGATGATTCTCCACTTCACTCTGAAATTATTTGAACCTTTCAAATGTTTCAGACTTGTGCTTCATTAAGTAGATATAATCATATCTGCTCAAATCATCTTGTGAAGGTCAGAAAATAACGATACTCGCCACGAGCATCAACACTCATTGGACCGCATACATCGGTATGTATTATTTCCAATAAGTCACTAGCTCGTTTCATTGTTCCGGAGAACGGAGTTTTAGTCATCTTGCCCAAAAGGCACGGTTTGCAAGCATCAAATGATTCATAACCAAGTTATTCCGAAAATCCATCTTTATGGAGTTTCTGCATGCGCTTTACACCGATATGACCCAAACGGCAGTGCCACAAATAAGTTGCACTATCATTATTAACTTTGCATCTTTTGGCATCAATATTATGAATATGTGTATCACTACGATCGAGATCCAACAAAATATTTTCATTGGGTGTATGACCATTGAAGGTTTTATTCATGTAAACAGAACAACAATTATTCTCTGACTTTAAATGAATAACCGTATTGCAATAAACATGATCAAATCATATTCATGCTCAACGCAAACGCCAAATAACATTTATTTAGGTTTAACACTAATCCCGAAAGTATAGGGAGTGTGCGATGATGATCATATCAATCTTGGAACCACTTCCAACACACATCGTCACTTCACCCTCAACTAGTTTCTGTTTATTCTATAACTCCTGTTTCGAGTTACTAATATTTAGCAACCGAACAAGTATCAAATACTCAGGGGCTACTATAAACAGTAGTAAAGTACACATCAATAACATGTATATCAAATATACCCTTGTTCACTTTGCCATCCTTCTTATCCACCAAATATTTAGGGCATTTTCGCTTCTAGTGACCATTTCCTTTGCAGTATAATCACTCAGTTTCAGGCTTTAGTCCAGCTTTGGGCTTCTTCACGGGACTGACAACTTGCTTGTCATTTTACTTGAAGTTCCCTTTCTTTCCATTTGCCCTTTTCTTGAAACTAGTGATCTTGTCAACCATCAACACTTGATGCTCTTTCTTGATTTCTACCTTCGTCAATTTCAACATCACGAAGAGCTCGGGAATCGCTTTCGTCATCCCTTGCATACTATAGTTCATCACAAAGTTCTACTAACTTGGTGATGGTGACTAGAGAACTCTGTCAATCACTATCTTATCTGGAAGATTAACTCCCACTTGATTCAAGAGATTGTAGTACCCAGACAATCTGGGCACATGCTCACTAGTTGAGCGATTCTCCTCCATCTTTTTAGCTATAGAACTTGTTGGAGACTTCATATCTCTTAACTCGGGTATTTGCTTGAAATATTAAGTTCAACTCCTGGAACATCTCATATGGTCCATGACATTCAAAAAAACGTCTTTGAAGTCCCGATTCTAAGCTGTTAAGCATGGTGCACTAAACTATCAAGTAGTCATCACATTGAGCTAGCCAAACGTTCATAACGTCTGCATCTGCTCTTGCAATAGGTCTATCACCTACGGTGCATCAAGGACATAATTCTTCTGTGCAGCAATGAGGATAAACTTCAGATCACGGACCAAGTCCGCATCATTGCTACTAACATCTTTCAACACAATTTTCTCTAGGAACATATAAACATATGAAAGCAACAACGCGAGCTATTGATCTACAACATAATTTGCAAAATACTACCAGGACTAAGTTCATGATAAATTTAAGTTTAGTTAATCATATTACTTAAGAACTCCCACTTAGATAGACATCCCTCTAATCCTCTAAGTGATTACGTGATCCATATCAACTACACCATGTACGATCGTCACGTGAGATGGAGTAGTTTCAATAGTGAACATCAATATGTTGATCATATCTACTATATGATTCACGCTCGACCTTTCGGTCTCCGTGTTCCGAGGCCATATCTATTATATGCTAGGCTCGTCAAGTTTAACCTGAGTATTCCGCGTGTGCAACTGTTTTGCACCCGTTGTATTTGAACGTAGAGCCTATCACACCCGATCATCACGTGGTGTCTTAGCACGAAGAACTTTCGCAATGGTACATACTCAGGGAGAACACTTCTTGATAATTTTTAGTGAGAGATCATCTTAAAATGCTACCATCAATCAAAGCAAGATTAGATGCATAAAGGATAAACATCACATGCAATCAATATAAGTGATATGATATGGCCATCATCATCTTGTGCTTGTGCTCTCCATCTTCGAAGCACCGTCGTGATCACCATCGTCACCGGCGCGACACCTTGATCTCCATCGTAGCATCGTTGTCGTTACGCCATCTATTGCTTCTACGACTATCGCTACCGTTTAGTGATAAAGTAAAGCAATTACAGGGCGTTTGCATTTCATACAATAAAGCGACAACCATATGGCTCCTGCCAGTTGCCGATAACTTCAGTTACAAAACATGATCATCTCATACAATAAAATATAGCATCACGTCTTGACCATATCACATCACAACATGCCCTGCAAAAACAAGTTAGACGTCCTCTACTTTGTTGTTGCAAATTTTACGTGGCTGCTACGGGCTTTAGCAAGAACCGTTCTTACCTACGCATCAAAACCACATCGATAGTTCGTCAAGTTAATGCTGTTTTAATCTTCGCAAGGACCGGGCGTAGCCACACTCGATTCAGCTAAAGTGAGAGAGACAGACACCCGCCAGTCACCTTTAAGCAGGAGTGCTCGTAACGGTGAAACCAGTCTCGCGTAAGCGTACGCGTAATGTCGGTCCGGGCTGCTTCATCTCACAATACCGCTGAACCAAAGTATGACATGCTGGTAAGCAGTATGACTTGTATCGCCCACAACTCACTTTTGTTCTACTCGTGCATATGACATCTACGCATAAAACCTGGCTCGGATGCCACTGTTGGGGAACGTAGTAATTTCAAAAAAAATCCTACGCACACGCAAGATCATGGCGATGCATAGCAACGAGAGGGGAGAGTAATGTCCACGTACCCTCATAGACCATAAGCGGAAGCGTTATGACAACGCGGTTGATGTATTCGTACGTCTTCACGATCCGACCGATCCAAGTACCGAACGTACGGCACCTTCGAGTTCAGCACACGTTCAGCTCGATGATGATCCCCGGACTCCGATCCAGCAAAGTGTCGGGGATGAGTTCTGTCAGCACGACGGCATGGTGATGATGATGATGTTCTACCGGCGCAGGGCTTCGCCTAAGCTTCACGACGATATGACCGAGGTGGAATATGGTGGAGGGGGCACCGCACACGGCTAATGAACGATCACGTAGATCAACTTGTGTGTTCTAGGGTGCCCCCTTGCCCCGTATATAAAGGAGGGAGGGGGAGGTGCGGCCGACCCCCAAGGGGTGCGCCTGGAGGAGTCCTACTCCCACCGGGAGTAGGACTCCCCCCTCTTGCCTTGGTGGAGAAGGAAAGGGGGGAGGGGAAAGAGGAAAGGGCCCCCCCTCCTTGTCCTATTCGGACTAGGGGGAGAGGGGGCGCACGGCCTTCCCTGGCCGGCCCTCCTCTTCTCCCTCATGGCCCATCTAGGCCCAATAACCCCCGGGGGGGTCCGGTAACCCCCCGGTACTCCGGAAAAATCCCGGTTTCTCCCGGAACGTTTCTGATATCCAAATATAGGCTTCCAATATATCAATCTTTATGTCTCGACCATTTCGAGACTCCTCATCATGTCCTAGATCACATCCGGGACTCCGAACAACCTTAGGTACATCAAAATATATAAACTCATAATCAAACTGTCATCGTAACGTTAAGCGTGCGGACCCTACGGGTTCGAGAACTATGTAGACATGACCTAGAGCTATTCTCGGTCAATAACCAATAGCGGAACCTGGATGCTCATATTGGCTCCTACATATTCTACGAAGATCTTTATCGGTCAAACCGCATAACAGCATACGTTGTTCCCTTTGTCATCGGTATGTTACTTGCCCGAGATTCGATCGTCGGTATCTAATACCTAGTTCAATCTCGTTACCGGCAAGTCTCTTTACTCGTTACATAATGCATCATTCCGTAACTAACTCATTAGCTACATTGCTTGCAAGGCTTATAGTGATGTGCATTACCGAGAGGGCCCAGAGATACCTCTCCGAAAATCGGAGTGACAAAACCTAATCTCGAAATACGCCAACCCTACATGTACCTTTGGAGACACCTGTAGTACTCCTTTATAATCACCCAGTTACGTTGTGACGTTTGGTAGCACCCAAAGTGTTCCTCCGGTAAACGGGAGTTGCATAATCTCATAGTTACAGGAACATGTATAAGTCATGAAGAAAGCAATAGCAATATACTAAACGATCAAGTGCTAGGCTAACGAATGGGTCATGTCAATCACATCATTCTCCTAATGATGTGATCCCATTAATCAAATGACAACACATGTCTATGGTTAGGAAATATAACCATCTTTGATTAATGAGCTAGTCAAGTAGAGGCATACTAGTGACTATATGTTTGTCTATGTATTCACACATGTATCATGTTTCCGGTTAATACAATTCTAGCATGAATAATAAACATTTATCATGAAATAAGGAAATAAATAATAACTTTATTACTGCCTCTAGGGCATATTTCCTTCAGCTTTATGCTTCATATTATTATCCAATGATGTGTTGCCATCCTATGATGTCTAAGTAGATTTTCGTTGTCCTATTGGTGGTTGATGAATTGCTATGATAGATAATTTGCTTGTGCTTATGTTGCTGTCCTATTGTGCCCTCTGTGTCGCACAATCGTGAGGGATTCCCGCTGTAGGGTATTGCAATACGTTCATGATTCTTTTATGGTGGGTTGCTTGAGTGACAGAAGCATAAACCCGAGTAAGGGGATTGTTGCGTATGGGATAAAAAGGGACTTGATGCTTTAATGCTATGGTTGGGTTTTACCTTAATGAATCTTTAGTAGTTGTGGACGCTTGCTAGAGTTCCAATCATAAGTGCATATGATCCAAGAAGAGAAAGTATGTTAGCTTATGCCTCTCCCACATAAAACTTGCTATCGGTCTAGTAACGTAGTCAATGGCTTAGGGACACTTTCGTAACTCCTACCACCACTTTTCCACACTCGCTTTATTTACTTTTTTGCATCTTTATCTAAACAGCCCCTAGCTTTTATTTACGTGCTCTTTATTATCTTGCAAAGCTATCCAACAACACCTACAAAGTACCTCTAGTTTCATACTTGTTCTAGGTAAAGCGAACGTCAAGCGTGCCTAGAGTTGTATCGGTGGTCGATAGAACTTGAGGGAATATTTATTATACCTTTAGTTCCTCGTTGGGTTCGACACTCTTACTTATCGAAAATTGTTGTGACCCCCTACACTTGTGGGTTATCATCCACTCGGTAAAATATCGACGAACGTAGTTACATGTGGGATTGACTTCATCAACAAGCATATGGATATGTCTCCCGAAAAAACAATCATGCATTATAGTGTGACCTGCAAAATATGGGATGGTGACTTCCACCACAAAATCCCGAGGAAGCATTTTGCTGCGCATGGTGAATTCAAGCTCACAATGAAGAAATGTGTGAGTACTCCTTCCTTTTTTGCACATTTTTTCCTCCCATGGTATGTTTTTGCCAGTAGCTATGCTTCACATGTGGGCTACACCCTGTTTATGTGACATCTGTTTCATGTGGCAACAGCTGCCATGTAAACTGACTTTTGATTTGCATCCCCGTACAAACTATGTGGCAACTTCAAACTAAAATACAAGGCAACTTTGTTCATACATGGATGGCAACTTTTTTTAACTACCCACTATAACTAAACATTCTATGTGATTCTACTCTTTGGCCCCTTGTTGCTTTATGTCACTCATGTGCCTCTTACTACAACCGGTGATATCCTTACACGTCATTTTCCCAATTACACCATTTTCTGTTCTTCATGTGAACTCTGCTTCTTCTTTCCTTCATTTTACTTGCAGGTCCTGTTCCCCATGTTCCAGGAGCTCGCACCACACGACCCACACGACAAGTGTGGTAACCACTACGTGATCTGCCTTGACCTGAAGAACCACCGTTTTGAGGTGCTTTATTTAATGCGTTCGGCGGCTGATGCAGACCTTACTACGCATGCTGAATACTTCATCAACAACCTCAAAGAGACATGGAACCATCACTACGAACACTCAAAGGTCCAGATCAGACATTTTCCACTTGAGTATGTGGCGACTACGAAGCAAGGAAACAAGTAATTTCCCATCTCTTTCTTCATGTGTCCTCTACACCAATGCTAACCCTCTTGTCACCTCTGAATTGAAGTTTATTATTGTTTTCTCTGTCCTTGTGAGTTCACCTGATTCTTTTCTTGTACAGGACGGACTGTGGCTTTCACACGTTGGAACACCTTGCAAAGTGGGAAGGTAGACTGGTTCCTGTTGTCACAGCTACAATGGTTGTTGAGCTCCGCAAAATTTACACATGGAACTGGTTGACGAATGAAGATTTAAACACGCGGTCCGGAGCATGTGAGTTCATAGAGGAAACTGTTAAGAAAGTCACCAAGAAGTACAAGTGATCACGTGGTGCTCCATACCGAACGCCTACCTTACATTCTGTTGCTGAGGAATGTAAGGTATTACCTTTGTTCTTTTCAAAACTATGTCCATGTGCTATGTTATGACTGCAACTCCACGTAGCCTAGTATGTAGTGGTGGTGCATGAGCGACATTTGAATATTTTCTGTAATATATGTGTGGATGTGAACCTATTTAGGCGTGACAGCAGATACGTTTATGTTTATCATTATTATTATGCTTTCATCGTTGGTAGCACTAGTTTGGTGTTTCGAATGCGTCTACGATGTTTGAAAACATGACAAATGTAGTTCATCAGACATGGTTAGTGAAAGTTATCGTCGTTTTTCATTTGGCACGTTTGGTTCTTTTTTTCCATTGCTAACTGTACCGGGTAGCATGGTAGTTTGATCATGTAGCCGTAACCTTTTTGCGGTTGCTGCACGTGACCCTTTTCAACTTGTTTCCCATAGTTTGCACACAATACACTATGTGTGACTAAAATGCGTTGACTGAACACGGAATCTACGCGATGCAGAGTCATTACAAATAACATGGCATATTTTAGTAGAACTAACATGACAGATTCAGTATAAACAACATGGCAGATTCAATATACTTAACATGGCAGATTCAGTATACATAACATGGCAGATTCAGTATAAAATAGCATGGCAGATTCAATATACATAACATGGCAGATTCAGTATAAAATAGCATGGAAGATTCAGTATAAATAACATGGCAGATTCAGTATAAATAACATGGCAAATTAAGTACCATATACGTGGCAACTATAGTTATCCATTCATGGCATTTTCCTTCAAACTCGGATGCCCCTCAAGAGTCATTCTCCCATTTTTAAAAAATTTAGAACATTTAGATTACAAAAAAAATGTCACCAAGGACCATGTCACAGTGCTCCAATGTTGCTTACGGATTGCCCGTCCCTTTCTTTGTTTTCTTGTGTTTTGCTTGAATCTCCAATCCCGATTTGTATCTTATCTCTTTTGGACGCGCCTTTGTGATGGAACGGGGTGGGTTCCTGACCTGGGTTTGTGTGCTTGCTGTTCCAGATCCTACCTCCGAGTTTTCAGATGATGGCCCCGTGGACGAAGGCACACTTGATGTGCGGGGGAACCTGTGTAAGGCTTCCTCAGCTTTCCTCTTCTTGATCTCATCAAGTTCTCTTTTCAGGGCCTTCCTGTGTTTTTCTGCGACCCTCGCTGTCTCATCACTCTTACACGCTTCATCAATTAGTTTAGCATAGTTCTTTGTCAACACAACGTGCCTCACGGCTTCCATGGTTGACTCCGGTCTCTTGTCATGCACAGCCAAAACTGTGTTTGATGTTTGCGGCGCCAATGCATCGTCAGCGCTCCAAGTCCATCGCCGCCTTATGAAATGGAGGGGCATTCATGTCACCGCGTTCATGTCCATTACTTTTAGTATGTGACAGCACATAATGCCGTCCTTTTCGAATTTGCAGCATTGGCAGTAGTATTCGCCTTGGCTTATCAAGGCTTTCACGAAGTAGTTCCTTCCCTTGTCCGGGTCTTCAGGTTCTGAATCCGACATGCCCAAAATAGAACACACCTTGAATGTATGTTCATCCACCTGGAAAGCCGTGAACATGCTGGCGCGCTTTATTTCTTCCTAAAATCTGCAAGTTTTGTGTGTTTTTGTTAAACTCTTGTGTGATGTTTTTTGTAGCACCTTATGTTGTCGTGGCCAATGGAAGTACATTTCGTTTGAACATGACAACTACAGTTCATTAAACATGGCAACTGCAATTCATTAAACATGGCAACTGCAGTTCATTAAACATGGCAACTTGCATTACATCTTTAATTGGCATTGGCATTTCCATACCAACATGCCCAATGGAAGTACAGTGCATTAAACATGGCAACTAAATTTCATTAAACATGGTAACTGTAGTTGAGTAAACATGGAAATTGTATTTCATTAAACATGGCAAACTGCAGTTCATTAAACATGGCAACTACATATCATGGTTACTCTGTACTCAATGACTACTTTTCAAGAAATATCATTTTCAAATAAGCTTTTCAACTGCATTGCATTCTAGATGGCACCTACTACCTTCATGCTTGTGCAAATAAGATTGTAACACAATTGACTTACTTGTTAAATATCTTGTTGGTGTATATCTTGCTCATCTGCCTCTCCATCGGTAAATATGTTAGCAATTTTGGCTGCTTTAGCACGGTGTTCGCTTCTTGATGTAGCTAAGATCCCAGTATTCTTTGTTGCAAAGCTGTGTATTGCTTGGCAAACTGTAGCAATGAGTTGCCAGGGCTCACGTACCGCTTCAAAACAGCGTTGAACCCCTTGCTGCGCTGTGTAGTCTGCAGAAACGGGAAGAAGCACTGCATGAAGTAGGCCGGCACCCAGTACATTCGCTTCTCCCACAGGCTAGCAAGCGTCTCATTGTCTTGGACTTGATATGTTTCAATCATGGCCATCCAGCTCCTTTCAAACTCCTCCACCGTCAAGCTGTGGTCCACGCACAACTCGAATGCCTTGTGCAGCTCTGGACGGTCAGCAAAGGACGGTCCTAGCGTCTCCTCATCCTTCTTTATAGTGTGCCACCTGCAGTGCTTGCGCTACTGATAGGCCTAAAACCCGCGCTGCTGCTAGGCTTTTCCCTAGTAGTGCTCCTCTATGCATGCACGCATGCTAAAATCCTGGTCTGATATTATGTTCATTGGAGCAAGTCCATCCATGCACTCCAAGAAGGTCTTGAGTAGCCAAGTGTACCCATCCGTGTCTTCGTTCCGAACGAGCCCGCATCCGAACTGCAATGACTGATTGTGGTTATTTATTCCTATGAATTGAGCGGATGGCATCTTGTACATATTAGTGAGATATGTCGCGTCGAATGAAATGCAATCTCGGAAATGTTTGTAGGCTCTTCTTGCAGCACCATCCACCCAATACATGTTCCTGACACGGCCCTCATTGTCCAATCTTATCCTGTAGAAGAAATCTGGATCTTCCTTCGCTTTCTCATCGAAGTAGGCCATCCTGGCCTCTATGTCAGCCAACTTTCTCTCTCTATGGTACTTTACCTTTAGGTTTGTGACGTCAGCTGGTATGTAGGGCATGCTACTCGGAGTCCCATTTTTGCTGTCGATGAGGGGTAGTATCTAGACCATTCTTGATGGACCGACGTTACAATCATGTAGCAGCTTTATGAATTTCTTCTCGAGGGGGGTGAATCCTCTATGGGCTGTCAGAAATTTTACCAGGTCGAACTTCTTTATGAGTTCGTGGTTGTGCTCGTCAAAATATTCAGTGACCACCCACCGTGCTCCATCTACGTTCATCTTACACCGGACATGGCATTCCGTCTTGAGAATGATACCTCTCTTTCGTTCCGGAACGACAGACGCAACACCTTTACCCTTCTTGTTCGTTCGTGCCTTGTAGCACCTCATCTCACCTCTGCTGTACTCGTTAGTTTTTTAATTTTCCTATGGTATTCGATGTTGACCGCAAACCCATGGAACTTTGCATATGTCTGGTAGAATTCCTTTGCTTCTGCGAACGAATCAAATCTCTGTCCAACGTACGGTGGTTGAGGTACCATGATTCCTGATTGCCCACCATCTTCATCCCCTTGTGCTTCGTCATCAGTTTCATCATTCACTTCAGTATTGGCGGCAGTTTCATCTACTTGAGTGTTGCTAGTGCTGGTGTTCAAAGGTGTGCTTGTTGGCATTGCTGGAATGATTACCATTTCCGACACTGACTCGGCATTGTTTGTGACATGATTGTTGGCTGGTTGGTGGAACGCATCTTCTGTGCGCTCAGAGCTCCTTGCAGTAGATGTCCTCGTGCCGCTGTTGATTGTAGTTGAAGGTCAGTAATAAAAAAATAGGTACGAGCGTAAGATTTTGCTTGAATGGCATGTTTATCATAACGGAATACAGCAACTGCATGTGATTTGGTATGACATCATTCACACGGCAAGCCGTGAGTCTGCATATGGACATGCATGGCAGCTATAGTTCTCCAGTCATGGCAGCTACAGTCCAACAAACATGTCAACTACTGTTGCCAATGCATGGCAACCAGCTTCTTTCAGTACCAAAACTTGGATTCTATATCCATGGCAGCTACAGTCCAACGTACATGGCAACTTCTGCTACCAATACATGGCAACCAGTATATTCTAGCATCAAAATTTTTATTCTAGGCTTGAGCTCACTAGGCAAATGTGATCAATCATTAGTGTTGCACACACTCTTTTAGCAATTGGCAAATCCCGAAGACAATATATGACTCTTTGCACACGACCACTTGGTAGCGTCTTCTGTTTGTTTTTTCCACCACCACCGTTACAAATCTTCTTTTCCTCACATGCTATTCCCATAAAAACAAATGCAGTACTGTTTTGTGGTTCAAATTTTCTTAACTTGTTGTGCCGCATGTGTCCATCTTGTATGGTCTGTCATTCCAATTTGATGTGCTCTATATGCAATAGCGTTGTTCTGCAACTGTGAAGCTTGCCATGAGATGTTTGCCGATGTAGTCCCACCGTAACAACCTGTGATCATGGTAGTAGTTGGTTACTGCATGGCAACTATAGTTTCTTCAACATGGCACATGTAGTGGTCCAACCATGCCACACAGATTTGTTCACACTTGTCATCCACGGTTGTCTATACATTGCAATCACATTTGATCATACATGGCAACTGCAGTTATCCAGGCATGAAAACTGTAGTTGCCCAGGCATGGAAACTGCAGTTGTCCAGGCATGGCAACTATAGTTGTCCAGACATGGCAACTGCAGATGTCCAGGCATGGCAACTGCAGATGTTTAGGCATGGCAACTGCAGTTGTCCAGACATGGCAACTGCAGATGTCAGCTATGTTCCTTCTGCTAATTCACCGTCCGCAACTTTACTTTTATAGACTCACCTGTGTATGACGTCGATGGCAGGTACATGGTTGCCGCCTGATGCCACGTGTTGCATGAAGGTCCTACATTTTTCTGATATAACTCCTGAGTCTTTTTGCCATCCTTTGCAAGTTTAATTTTCATGTCCACACTAGTATGTTTCTTTTTCGTATGTGTTACCTTGATTTGCCACATTAGCTAGTTGAAGTTGGTTGCCCGTACATTTGTCAGTGTTAGCGCCCTGTGACCGAACTTGCCATGGTGCTCCCCTGAATGTGTTTTGGTCATAAGAACCTGCGAAAAATGACATTGTAGGACATAAGTAGAATGGCATCTTCATCGTCGCGAACATGGCAAATGTTCTTTTCTTATTATCATGCATCATACTAATGCCTGTGTACTGCTCTAGTAGTGGCAATAACGGCCCTGCAGAAATGAGTTGACTGTACTCTGCTGCATCCCAAGGGGCGTTTCTGGCCTTTGAGAAACCCAAGGATCAGTGTCATCTTCGTGATTCATTCTTTCCACGTTTTGTTACTGCCAATGTGTTCTCAATCACTACATGAACAAGAACGCATCAACAATCCACAAAAAAATGCATGTTTTGCTGTTTGCACGTAGAAGATAACACGGTGATCTTATCACATTTTCCTGCGTAGGCAATTAACACATCATGGCAAGTAGGACATGCACATCCACTCTCTTTTCTAAATTCTGGGTGCCAGCTATCTTTTTGAAGCGATGGCCACTAAAATAGGATGGCAAGCAACAGGTTAACATGGTGGCAGTTAACGGCAACGATAGGTGGCAACTGATGTTAGACACAAGTGGCAACTATTTTTCCTACCCCTCTATGCCAAATTTCTCCTTTCTCTCCCTTTTTTTGGGGATTCCTACGCATCCTTCATTACCAACTACTTGCACCAAGCCAACCGAGAACCTAAGCTCAACTCTACCGTAGTACATGGCAGATCTGGCATATGCTGGTTGGCAAATGCGAATACACACAAAACCATGTGGTGTTTTGCCCCGATAGTGTGGATCCAGTCGCCATCTTCGTTGGTAAATTTGCAATTTCTAATTTCTGGCCAGAAGAAGGACGAGAAACAATAGGAGATCGGAGATTCACCTGCTTTTAGCTAGTCGTTTGGGAGGGCGGGGTTGGAGTGGGGGGTCTTAGCGGTGGGAAGGCCCTATGGATCTTCTCTGGTTGCCATGGCAACCAGAGAAGGACGACGATGAAGGTAGGGGATCGAGAGGTGGGAGACGATGGCGGCAGTTCGGACTGGGGATCGAAAGGAGGGCGGGACGGCTGGGTCGTGCGGGCAGCGCGATCGTCTAACCCGGACGTGTGGGCAGTTTTGCCACGCACCGGACGTGCGGACTGTGGCTGTGCGCGCCCGCACGCGGTCGTGCGGGCGGGTTCTTCTCCATGCCACACGAGGCGTGCGGCACAACCACCCGATACACCACACGTGTGGCAGTTATCGGCGTCCTAGTTTTATTGATGCCAGGATGGCAAGATTAATTGACACACACGGCAATTTCCTGGTAAAAAAATAATATTAAGCATGGACTTGCCATGCTTGCCAACTAAACTAGTCATTCTCGCTTCACTAAAATTGCCACAGAAAACGTTCGACTTGCTATGATCAAATTCCGGATGCTCGGGATTTACGGGGTCATAATTGCTTGCTAAACAATACTTCGACGTTTTAGGTCACTAAATATAAAACATCCTATATTTGGTTTCCGAGGTAGTTTACTTTCCTATTATACTTCTTTGTGTGCAAAAGGCCATATAATAAGTAAAATAAACACTTACGAAAACGCTCATATGCATCCAAATTCTTATGGCGTCGTAGTCTTTTTGCTCCTGCATTCTTCAGCGATGCATTGGGAGCAAAGCCTTGTTGCCTTTGAGAATGTTTAGATCCACTGGTAGAGAATGAATTGTTTGTCTTCGGTCAAATCTCTCCTATTTAAAGTATATGTAATTTTGCCTTATGTTACTTTCTTCCCTTTGCCCTCCCCTTCCTCACTCTGCCTCCTTTTCGGCGCTGTTGTTTTTTCGTGGGATTTTCCTTTAAAAATGCTTAATTGTCTCACAACTTACTTAAAAAAAATTATGTGTTTTTAACTCAAATGTATTGATTCAATTGAGAACTAAAATTATTACGATACATAATCATTTTAGTAGTAAAAATTCGCAGGTAAACCTTGACGATTGCGTACAAAAATTATTTGTGCTCTAGGTGCGACACACGAACAATTTATCTAGTATCAAAATATTTGTTTTCTTCTGTGGCACAAAACTGAGAAATGGACCGCCTAGCTGTCTCAATCAAAAGAAAGAAAAGAAGTTCAGCGCCCAGTTGTGTGTCTGATAGAATACTATTGTCACGAAAAATGCAGCGCACGTTGGTGCCAAGAGGGATCCACATCGACATATGTGGTAGGTGGGCATCAGATTGGATCAGGGAAGCAATCTCGTGCAATCAAGCGTTGATGTTGTGGCCTTTGTGTTTATCGTGGGGTACTAGTTAACTAATTAATCATCGGTCGAGGGGTGGTGGCCCTTGGTGAGAAAGAGACATGCTGCCGAAATGAGGACGTACATGCTCCGTGCCATCATGTAACCCGCTCGCTTTACGTGGTTAGGAACGGAAATAGCAGCTATTTGAGGACTGAATCCAGGTAGGGCGGCTCCCGCGACTAGGCGCGGGCGCTAGGGTTCCCCCCGCTCCCCTCCCGCTGCCGCCGACCCTCTTGCCGCCGCCGGCCGTCGGCCTCGCCCCCCGCCTCCGCCCCCCTTCCGCCCTTCCCTTCCTCCGTCTAGGCCGCCTCACGCCGCCTCCCCGGGAGGTGGCCGGGGCGGAGCTCGCGCCCCTCGCCCGCAGGTCCCCTCCTCCCCCGTCTCCCCCCGCCGCCGTCGGCGGGCGCCCCCGGCGCTGGCCCGGGTGGTGCCGGCGGCGGCGGGCCCACCAGTCCCCGCGCGCGCGTGCTCCCTTCCCTGGGCAGGGAGGCGGCGGCGGTGCAGCCCGGCTTGGCTGCGGTCCGGCGGCCCTGCGACGGCGGCCGGTGGCAGGCGTGGTGACGGCGCCGTTCCTTGGCGGCGGGACAGCGTGGCGGTGCTGGGTGGCCATCGACGCGCCCCCGGCCCGGATCTGGGCCCGACGGGCCCCATCTGGGCCCTAGCGGGCCGGGCCCCCGGCGTGGTCTCGTTGTATGCGGCGCGGTGAGGAGGAGGAGCGGCTCGGACATGGGGTGTCGGCGCCGATGGTGTGCCGGCAGCAGCGCGAAGGCGGGAGCTTTATGGGCCCACGAGGGCTCGGCCGGGCCTGTGGGCCTACGGGCCTGGTGTGCTCCTGCTATTGCGTCCGGACGGCTACCGTCGCTGACGGTGGAGGTGAGGCCCTCCCGCGTGCCAATGGTGCTGATGCCCTAGTCCCGGCTCTAATTTTTCGCCGTGTTGTCCTCACTTCGCGGTGCCGTGGTGAAACGGCGTGGAGGCCTCGTGACCGCGTTGGCGCAGGGTGGTGGTTGGTTGGGTGGCGAGATCCGGAGCGCCCGAGGTGCGGGTTGGGATCGGGGGAAACCCCTGTCGGCGTGGCCGACTCCGGCGCGGTGGTGCCTGTGGGTGCCACCTGACCTTACGGGAGGGGGTCGGGTGCTACCCTTCCTCTCGCCTCGTCGTGTACCAGGGGAAACCCTTGGCAGCAGCGTCGTCATCGTCGCGTTCCTTCTTGGAGGTGTTGATTGGTGCCGGCGCTTCGGAGTCTTGGAGCCTAGTGGATGAGCCCGGTGGGCGCAGCGATCGCGAGGCTTCTTCGTTTTTGTTGATCCGCCGTTGTCGGCATTTGTTTCTTTTGCACTTTCTCTGTTATTTCTTTTGGGCGTGACTGTGCTGCTTCCGCCCCAGCACCTATCCCTGTATGGTTTGGTTGGTTGCTTTGTATACAAAGCGGGGGGAAACCCTTTTTCGGAATAGCAGCTATTTACAAGAGCCTCGCAGTGTGCAATATAGTTACAAGATCTTGTTGTCTGTTGGAATTTCATTTTAAAACGGTTGGTCTTGTTTTTCAAATAGTTAGCCCAGAAGAAGATACATTTGTAAGGCACATACGTAAATACAAGTTCAATATGTGGTCTGATCAAATACATATAGCCTATCAATGTTTAACAAGGCCTCTAAAAATCATCCAACAATTCACGACATGGGCAGAGTTTTTTTTTTGCGGGTCACATGGACACACAGTCATATACCAATCACCTCGCAACATTTTGAATCCAAATGTGAACCACTGTTGGACAAAATGTAAACAACAGTCCAGCCATAATTAGTTCTTGGGGGTGGATGAAATGGCTCCACAGACAGGGTGGAGAAACTCCAGTATATCGCTGGAAGAAGACTGGAATGCACGCCAAGAGCTGATCGAATAGGATAGAAGTCTTTGAAAATCGGCCCCAGTGCGGGTCTTTGGATCTACAGTCCCGATGTGTAGTTAGAGCATCTCTAGCATTTTCGCTATACCTCGTCCCGCAAAAATCGGCTTACAGGATACCGCAAAATGTTTTTTTTCAACCTTTTTACAGTATGACTTTTGTTCCGCCAGAACAAATCTCGTACAAATATTTCATGGTGCCGGCAAAATTGCACAAACCCCCCTAAAAACACCCGCTAAATTACAATCCGGTCTCATGTCCCCTCGGCGTTGAGATCCCGTGAAGGTTCCTAGACAGGCTCGCTCCGAAGGACAGCGGGGTCCTAGATGGTGAACCGGCGTGCGGCCGCCTCCTCCTGGTGCCTCCCGTTGGTGGCCTTGCGGTGGTCGCGCCGATGGACATGCGCACGGGGTGGCTTCATGGCGACATCACAGGCTCAAGGGAGCAGGCTAGCTAGCGGGAGCTTGCGGCAGCAGCTAGCAAACTAGCTTGCGGCAGCTCGCGGGGCAGCTCGAGCGGCGACGATAGCTTGCGGAACGGCAACTAGGGTTAGGTGGTCGCGGGCGTTGAGGCGTTCTGGCGAGGCGCGCTTAGGGAAGACCGTGGTGGGAATTGAAAGCTCCCTCCCGCAAATCATTTTTTATTTTTCAGGTCCCTGTAGAAATTGCCTCATATCCTGTAGATATAGTGAAAATGGCACAGAGTATGCAGGATCCCAAAAAAATCGGGATGCTCGATTATACGGGATCTATTCGGACCTACAAAATCGTCTCTGTCCCGTTTACGGGATCTACTGGAGATGCTCTTAGTAGGTTTGAGGACCTCGTTCGGTGCCGCTATGCTACCAAAATGAGAAGAACTGCGATGCAACTCCTTCCCATCAATGCCGACGCTCCTCTGGATGGTGACCGGTGATATGCCAGTTTTTCTTATGTGAGGGGTTTTCTCGTAATTTTAATATGAAGCCTTGTTCTCCATTTTCCTCGTAAGAGCATCTCCAATGATCAACAGATCCCTAATACTCTCCAATTTTCCAGTATTGAGATAATTGGGCCAAAAAACCAGCTCCAAGAAAATTTCATTTCGCCGTCGCCAATAAATCACCCCAACACCGATAATATACAAAGGGGGTTGCCTTTGCCCCCAATACCTTCGCCAACATTGTGGGGCCCTATTTTCATCCACCCGCTCTCCTTCCTGAAGCCACTGCCAGGTACACCACTACACCGCCGCCGTTCGTCGAAAGGAGATGACCTTTGTCAATTACTCAATTTGTGGACCCAAAAAGATTGAGGGGATGTATGTTTCTATATGTGCTCATTAGAGAAATGTGCATGGAACAATATGCTTTGCACATAGGTCGGTATTCTTCTTCTTTGCCTAAAAAAGAAGGCAAGCTTTGTACCTAACTTATTTGGAGTGTGGCTAAACTAGTTGGCAATGCAACGCCTAGTCATCTCTTGTAAGATCTTTCAATCATGCTGTTGTTTTTCTTGCGTATGGTGCCTTTTGCCTTTACCTTGAGTTTTATGTGGGGAACTTCTTTGGGCATGTCATAGAACTGGTATCCGCCTAAGTGTAGTGTTCTTTTTTCATGTCCTTTATTTCCTAAATTAGGTTTCTCTTTTCTTTTAGTAATGGAATATTTGTTTTTGATAATAGAAACTGGAACCGCAATCGATAGAAGCGATTTGAATTAACTAGATTTTGCAGCATGATTTTCCCTCTAATTGCGAGATGAAAACTGGAAGGTTATGTCTACGTACTCAATTATTCCTTTATTTCATACACGGCTACATATATTCACCTAGCAATTGACTTTGAGGACTCAAGAGCCAAGATTATTACAAAGATCAACTCTTCCTAAACTTATACCCAACTTCAAGGAACACAACATGGGTTACGACCGATCTCCATGAATCAACATGGGACATGAGTGATCTTAATTCTATGCAAACGAGTTTAATTTGAGCGACCTACACTAATCTAGCTCAACTCATATTACAAAGCGAGCAAGCTCGGTTTGACTTGGGCTAGAGTTTGAGTGGCATAGTTGCTTCATACTCGGCTCAATCTTGAGGCACATAAAAAGTCCTACAAGACATACTTTGTGGTGTCAGTGTGATTGCCTAAATTGTGGCAATTTCACGACCGCCTATTAAAATGGAATTAACTTTTAATTCCAAAATAAAAAGGTAAAAAATAATTATAATTTTCATTCTCATTATATGCATCAATGAAAACATACCTTTTTTTAGGGGAAAACATGCTGCCATCTAATTAACTAGAAATAGTTGTCTCGTCGGCAGTTACATCACTAATACAAACAGGAGGAAAAGTAAACCAAGTCTTGCAAATTTTATTAAGGCAACCTTCCCTAGCTAGACTATGCGCAGCTCTATTTGCAGAGCGTCTAGCCCACACAACTCGGAATTCATCCATCGATGAAAGAAGTCCCTTGATCTCTTTGATGAGGGGTCCCAGCTTGGACCAATTCAACTCTTGGCACGTCTACTGTTGCATGGCACCTTTGTTGTCCGTCTCCAAGATCATCTGTCGTGCGCCCATCTCCACCGCTAGCTGAACACCATATCGACAGGCAAGCGGTTCACCATGATCAGGGTCAGAAACCGAAGGAAAAAAATTGAGATGCTCCTCCGAAGAACACTCCATGGTGATCGCGAACGACCGCTCCTCCGCCGCCTGACCCATCCGTCCTTGTTGTGGCTCCGTCAGTAATGACCTTCAGCCAACCTTGGTAAGGAGGGCACCACGGCTCCGGTGTTTTTTCTCCCTGTGTGGATGCCAGTGAAGCGTGAGCCTCAGCCCGCTCGTCCAGCAGCCTCCATACACGCTCGACCAGAGATCGTGTATCTTCAATGTACTTCCCCTCTCTTGTATCATTCCGAGCAAGCCACATGTGATATAGTAGCATGATCATGACTGCTTTATCGCCTTCCATGGCCTTACCAAACCAGTCCAGAGTCCACAGCTTGAGTTCCCGCCCAGCAATTTTTGTGAGCTAGCTTTCGTCTTATTTTTCAGTTGTGATACAAAAAGGAAGTAGACATCTTCACGTAGACAATCACAAAAGGTAGATATTTTGTACACAAATTGCATGTGCGAACCACAAGCCATTTACCTAACCACCCGAGATTTTTTGACGGGACTTTCAACCACCCGAGTTGGCAGCGTGGTCAAATAGTACAACAGCTCATTGTACACATTTTATGCCACGGTTAGGCTTGATAAAACTACATGTACCAAGTATAAAAATTATTAATTTATATTTGGTTGGGGTGTGCCACACCTGGGTTATAGTGCAACACCCAAGGAACACGTGAGGACCCAAGTGGCAAGCCACTATGATGGATCCTCCCCCATAAAAAATAAATTTAATATCATTGTGGACATGTAGTCCACATATCAGATATTAAACTGATAAGAACAGATACTACACTTGATCTTAGCCAAAAGGCCGAGAAAGGTATGAGTTGAAGCGGAGCCTTCCCCCTCCTCTTATACACGTACGATCGACTCCGTTGAGCAGTGCAAGCGATGTGGGACTAATCTAACCGGATGGTTTTCTGTCTTCATTAACATTTGATGCAGTAAGATAGAAAGCCTCAAAGCCCATAATGATTAGAGGCCCAGTAATACACCAATACGGCCTGTGCACGAAACACAACACAGAGCCTTTCTGGGGTTGTCCTCGCGGCTGAAAAATATGATCGTCTACGTTTGACTTGGAAGTAGGAAAGAAAAAATAGCAGGCTCGCATCACTGATCCGCAAGCCGCGGCGGCGGCGGCGGCGGGACCCCCACCGGATTTCCCTCGCCCCACCCCCACGCAGGCAGCAGGAGCAGCGATTCCTTGAGCAGCCTACAGAGGGTGTGATGACGATGCTGGCCCTCCCGCGGCTGAGCGCCATGGTCGCGTAAAGTGCAGCGGCACCAGCGGCGCTGGCAGTCGGACTGGTCCCATGGCATCAGGCGGCCGCCGGCGCGGCCCGGGAAGTTGAGGCCGCCGTGGAGTAGACGCCGAACCGCGCGAGGCGGTTGTAGAAGATACGGAAAGTGTTCCAGTCCGTCTCAAGACCTCTTCTCATATAAGCCACAACGCGATCCCCTTTTCCCTTGTGCGCCGCGACCGCTCAAACCCTAATATAATCCCCCGAAAGTTGGTTTCGTCTTCGCCGATCCATGGCCACGGCTCAGCACGGCAGCACCTCCTCGTTATGGCCGATGCTTAACCTGTCCACCACTATGTTCTCCTCAGACCGTCCGGCCGTGGAGGCCTCATGGATGATGCTGGAGCGCTTCGTCTTCCGCAGGGACGACGACGACGGCGAGGACGGCGGCGGCTCCTCCGCCTTCCCGGACGAAGCGGCCGCGCCGTTGAGGGCCAACTCCGTCACCTCCCTGGGCGACCCCTTCGCCGTCGCCTTGCTCCCCGCCGCCCCTCCGGCCTTCTCCCGCCTCAACGTGCAGTGGCTGCGCGGTCCACGCAACTACGACGGGTCCGACATGGGGACCGAACTCCTGTCCGCCCACCGGGACCTCCTCCTGCTCAGCCTCGCCTTCGACCTGAGCCTCGACGACAGTGACCCTTACCGGCAGGACTACTTCGTGTTCCATGCCGCTCTAGGGGCTGGTGAATCGCGGCTCAGACGGCTTCCGGCGTGCACCATACCCATTGTGCTGAAACTGTGGGGCGAGGACACAACAATGGATCGCTGGTTCAATCGGGACACCATCGGAATATATTGCGGTAGGGATGACTTCACCGTGCTGCAGCTGGCCAAGTTCTGTGTTTCAGCAAAGAACAGTGCTATGGGAGCCGAACTATGTGTCTTCCGCTCCCCTTTGTCAACCGACGACTCTGACGATAATGTTGCCGAGGGCAAGTGGGAGATTCTCACGCTGCCGATCCAAACATACAAAGGAGGAGTTCACCGACCTGACCCGCTGGAATACTGATGTCACCATCATATCCAACGACTGCGTGATCTGGGTTGATTACCACCAGGGAGGTATCCTGTCCTACAAGCCAAGTCATGACGATGCACTAGAAACAAGACCACGTAGAATCATCTATTATAGCCGACTGCCTATCAACAACCGTCCTCGGGATTCCTCACCAAGTGGAGAGACACATGAGATGTGCCGCAGTCTTTGCGTCGCGGGGAAAGAGGGCGACCTCCTCAAGTTTGTCGACGTTGCCCGTGACGATGGCACCTTTTTTGGGCCGCTTGATCCTTGTTCTAGTTTCACCATCACCTGCCATGCCCGTGCATCGTCAGAAGATAATGTTTGGCACAAGGAGGCGGTGATTACGTCTCAAACATTTCAGCGCCTAGCCGCCCGTAAGCGTCTTCTACCGTACAACTGTGTGCCCATGTTCCCTCTTGTGAATAGGGATGAGCCCGATCTCATACACTTCATCGTGTGTGAGCCGAGGGACAACGTTGACAAGCTTTCTGTGGTTGTTATTGATATCATCAATGAGGCAATAGTTTCAGTTTCTCCATATATTCAAGGAGAGGAAGACCTCTGCGGCAAAGATGCAGACATGGTCAGGCACAGGTGCCGTCTTCTGCAGTCCTTTCTCCCTGTCAGTTCTCCAACATGTTCTCGGCTGATTTCACAGGTATTAATTTACATCTCACATGTTTATTTCGTGCACATTATTGTGTACTAATTACTTCATACTGGCTCTTGCTATTGTTGGCTTTGGTTACTGATCTAACTTCCTCTGGCAGCCTTTTCTTCCCTCTCCATTCTAAACTTGTTCCGCAGGCATTAGTTTGCATGTCACATAATTGTGTCCGTCGACCTTTTTAAACAAGCTGTTGGTTCCATTGGTATTTTTATTACTAATTATTAATTTTGACCCTGAGGTGGTTTCTGCTGCCAAACTGCCTGGCTGAATTTGAATTTGAAGTGAATTTCTTGGACAGGATAGGGTAAGGATGTAAGTGAATAATTTGAAGAAACAAAATCAATATCTTACCGCTCGCAAGCGTCTTTTTTGTGGCTTTGTAGGAACACAGGAGATTTTGCTAGTCTGGGATTAGTAAAAAAGCCAACCTTTATCTGCTACTGTGCAATAAAACTCAAGTTTATGATAACTATAGTAAATATGTTTCTGCATGTTGAATTGGATTCTTGTTAAATATAGCTTCATTGCTTGATCAAGATAAGGGTTTAGGTAGTAGGCTCGTTCAGAAAGGTTCAGTTACACTATTTGATCCTGCTACATGTGCGGAAACCTGAAAGCCTGTAGGTAATAATACGGTAAGAGCAGCACCATTACATATCATTTATTCACGAATTCAGAAAATACTAAAGTATGGATCAGTTTGCAAGCCGGTTTTGTTGTAGTGCCTACTTTTTCTGCAGCGTCCTTTCTTCCCACCAAATATTTATTTGTGCACAATGCTGCTTGTTATTGCATATCAGCTGTTGCTTGATTTGGCAACCGTTAATTAGCTTCTTTCCCATGCCAGATGAATCAACGCCCTGTCAATCTGGGAGACCAGCAGCATTGCAGAACCTAAGATGCGCCATTAGTGACCCATGATGGACCTGCAAAAGTGATATTTAATACAAGACATACATGTTCAGAACTATGCTAGGCCAAGTCAAAGAAGTATAAAGTTTTGCCTATTGTTGTAAGGGTTTTAAATTAATAAGTGATTTCAATGCATGTAACCTATTGGTGTATAAATGAACCAGAACCAAACTATTATTTTTGGAATTAGTAGAAATTAGAATAGAGTCAGCAGTCGGAATTGTTGGTAGTCAGAATAAAAAAATTTGTTGTTGAAACTTTCTGACTTGTAATAGCAGTTTTGGTACTGGTTAAGATCGAAGTTTTCCTTTTACTGATTGATGAGAAGATCGGTAGTTGTTCTACTATAATACAACGATTTTTTTTCTCTGGCTGTATGGAAATAGACTTTGATTGCTAGCAAACATGCATTTGGCGACTGCTTTCAGGGATCTACCGATGTATAAGGAGGTGTAGGATTGAGCTGGAACGTTGGGAAGAGAACCTTGATCAGGATGAGGAGCACGGGCTGCTTGAATTGCTCAAGTTATTATTTTATTTTGAGTTCAGTCTGCCTCGCTTACTTCAGTTTCAGTATTATTTGCTAGTTCTACAAACTTGCTCGATTTCCCAGTTTGTGACTTATTTTCATTTGTGTTTTGTATTATCCTGGAAGACACCCGATCATTCACTGAATATGTGTGATGTCATCTGTTTCATCAATGTATAAAAAATTCCTTCAACTTTATTTCTTACACAGCTACATAAAGTCACCTAGCAATTGACTTTGATGACTCATGAGCCAAGATTCTTGCAAAGATCAATTCTTGCCTAAACTTATACCCGACTCTTTTTTTGCGAAAATGATTCAGATCTATTATCCAAGTTCACTGGAAGTACAAAGCACCTCAAACATAGTAAAAATTACATCGAGATTCTGAGAACCATACGAAATTCTAAAACTAGGGATGCAAATGAGTTTAATCTGAGTGACTTAGATTAAACCCAGTTCAACTCGTATTAAAAAGCAGCGAGCTCAGTTTGACATGGGCTAGAGTTTAAGTGGAAAAGATGTTTCATATTCTGCTCAATCTCGAGGCACAAAAGAAGTCCTGGAAGATCTTGCGTGCATGCTCTATCTCGAGGCAGATAAGAAGTCCTAAAAGATCTTGCGTGCAGTGTCATCGTTATTCCCTAACTTGTGGGAATTTCCATGATCACCTATTAAAAGGCAACACACTTTTTCATTCCAAAACATAAGATACCTACCATGCTAGTTCGACTCATGTCGATTAATATTTTGTGAGCTACCTTTCATCTCATTTTCCAACAGTGATACAAAAAGAAGCTCATACCCGGCTCATATATTTTCACGTCCAGCTAAAACCCGAGTTTGATCTCAAGCCGCGAGCTTTTAATGAATCCCTAATCCGAGGTAAAAGTGTTTAGTAACCAAAAAGCACATTACAATACGTACCTAAGTAGCTAACAATTTACTACGGAGTAGTTCAGTAGACATTGGATTTCCCATGAAAGAATTAATGTACTACCCCACTCATGTTTTGGAATTAAAAGTGCTTGCCTTTATATCATTCACTTCCGTTGTGATGTCAGTCTCGAAACCACTCAAAACTTGTAAAGATTCACGAAATCATCCATCAAGTTCATCTTTGCCTGAAGAGGGATGAGTAAAAAGAATGTCACTACAGATTTCAGAATGATGCTCTGTTTCATATGTCGAACTTGATCATATACACTCCAGCCATCTTCGAGATTCTGGAATGAAGAATAGACCAGGAATCAACAATGTACAAGGCAAGGTTACAGAAAGAATAGATACCAGAGAGTTGCATCAGAAACGCGATGTCGGAAATTAACTGAAAATTCTCACAAAAAGAGGGAAGAAACTGCAAAATCATAGCCGCAAGACCAAACTTCAGTAATATGATTGCATTACCTAGTACTGCAAGCAACCTCCAAGGAACAAACATGCCTAGCGCATAGGCCAAGAAGATACCAAGGGTGATAGATAACTACATAACGATCAATTGCACGGTGAGCTTGACATGAACAATCTATGTACTTGTGACTTTGGAGATATCTCTGATATGTATACAGGCACCTGGTTCACGGATCCTTGGCACATAATTCATAGTTCATACTACTAAGTAGCTCAGTAGTCTTTTGGCAATAAAATAAATTGGTATAAACGATGGACCATTCTTGTTTTTGCAAATGAACGAAGGACCATTCTGCATCCAATGTATTCACATCTCAGAGAACATTCCCTTTTTTTTCCTGCCAAATGATGTTTCTTTCTAAACAATTCAACTAGAGAAGGAAGATACCATGAACCGTGTTTGAAGCCCAGGGAAGAAGGCAAGTAAAAAGGTTAATTTAGTTTTGGTTGGGGTGCACCACACCTGGGCTGTAGTGCAACGCCCGGGGAACACGCGAGGACCCTAGTGGCAAGCCACTATGTTGGATCCTCCCCCACAAAAAATAAATTTAATATCGTTGTGGACATGTAGTCCACATATCAGATATTAAACTGATAAGAACAGATACTACACTTGATCTTAGCCAAAAGGCCGAGAAAGGTATGCTTTGGAAGGGAGCCTTGCACCTCCTCTTATACACGTCTAACCGGTTCCTCTAGTCTGCGCAGGCAGTGTGGGACTAATCTAACTTTCAAGATTTCTGTTTCACGTTATTACTGTTGGGGCGCAAAAACCTAGAAATAAGATAGAGCCCACATGTTTAAAGGCCCGGTCATAGGGCCTCAGCGGGACTCTGGAGCCGGCCCATACAAGGGTGACCGCGCTGACGACTCATATGGGACTTATGGAGCGATCATTGAGGAGATAACTATTAGATCATCTACTTTTCAGTGTAAATTTATTTTTGAGAGTCGTGCTATTAATTATGAAGCACATAGATTAGCCAAGTTTTCACTATCTAGAGGTCCGGGGCGCCATGTGTGGTTTGGAGTGCCTCATGACCAAAGATGTATCCCACTACATGTGAAATTTCATGAATAAAACTTGGTTTTACCCCTAAAAAAATGTACTGCATGTTTCTCCAAAAAAAAGACCATGTACTACGTGAATGTCCCTGACCCTGCTTTCCTCAAAAAAAAACCCTGAATGTCCATACATGTAGAGATTATTTTTGCGGGGGGGCCTACATGTAGTGATTGTTCAAAGAAAGGAATGTAAAATTTCTTCAAGTTTTCCTTTCACCCGCAAAAAAAAAAATTCTTCAGGTTTTTGGTCAGGATCATTGATCCAGGCAGGCAAGATAGGAGTGCAGAAGTATTAACCTCCAGCGCTCCAGCTGAGCAGCAAGTTTTGCCGTCGTCGCCGCCAAGAAAGAAAGCATGTTGGGCGAGCGTGGCGAAGCTGCCCACGAAACTCTTTATGCCGGCAGGAATGATCTGATAATGTCCATTCATAGTTGGAACTGAAGAATTCAGAGTACTTCGCTAATGCATCGGTTGTGTAATTCAAATGCTTGCCCTGAACTATAATAGTACGACGGAAAAAGGAATAATTCATTAGTCTTACTCACCTTTAAGACAACGTTTGGCCCCTGTGTCAGTCCCACAGACAATTGTTCGGACTTGGTAAAGGATGTCCGTGGGACTTATGCCAATTTACTATGTTTCCGTTGTTGACGTTAGTCAAAGAAGCCGCGTGGATTGGCCTGGGTCTTCTTCGGCTAATAAGACCTCGATCCCGAAGCCTTCGTAGAATCTTTTTGATAGACACCTCTATCTTTCTTCACAAAATATATCTAAAATTCAAGGTAATATAAGAAATATAGGACTCTTTATTCAAAAGAAAAAGAAATATAGGATCCTTTAATTACTACGTCTTTTGGGGTTAAAAACACTTTTGTCTATTTTAATGGTGTCCCGGCTAGGTGGCATCTCAGCACGTCGGCTCCCGGCCTATAATAAAATGCCAACCTTTATCTGCTATTGTGCAATAAAATTCAAGTTTATGGATACTATAATGTGTTGTTTGCATGTAGAATTGAATTCTTGTTAGATATATATACTCTTCATTGCTTGATCAAGATAAGGATTTAGGTTGTTTCGCAAAAAAAGAAGAAGAATGATTTAGGTATGTTTCGTCAAGAAGGTTCAGGTATACTATTCATGGTGCAACATGTGAATTTATTGACTCGCAGGAGACCTGGAAGCAACATGCAGCATCATTACATACCATTCCATTTATTCATGTATTTAGAAAATACTAAAGTATGGATCATTTTGCAAGCCGCTTTTTGGGCAGTGTCTACTTTTTGTGCACGGTCCTTTCTTCCCATCAAATATTTATGCGTGCACGGTCCAGACTGCATACCAGCTACTTCTTGTTTCGGCAACCGTTAATTAGCTCCTTTTCCATGCCCGATGAATCAACGCCTTGTCAATCTGGGAGCCCGACGTCGCAGAACCTAGGCACGTGCGGATGTGCCATTAGTGACCTGCGAAGGAACTGTAAAAGTGATATTTGATATAAGACATAAATGTTCGGTACTAAACTAGGCCAAGTCAAACAAGCATAAAGTTTTGCCTTTTGTTCTAGGGGTTTTAAATTAATCAAATAATTTCATTACCAGCACAGTACCTGCACATTGCTATATAATAGAACCAGAAACAAGTGATTAGATTAGAGCAGAGTCAGCACTCGGAATCGGTTGTAAGAACCTTCTTTCTTTGTTGAAACTTTCTAGACATTTTTGCTAACATATGTGCATTTGCCGGGTGCTTTCAGGGACCGATCCATGTATAAAGGAGGCATAGGATTGAGATGGAACGTTGGGAAGAAGACCTTGATCAGGACGAGGAGCACGGGCTGCTTGGATTGCTCGAGCTATTATTTAATTTTGAGTTCAATCTACCTTGCCTACTTCAGTTTCAGTATTATTTGCTTGTTCTGCAAACTTGCTTTGTTTAATTTACCAGTTTGTGACTTATTTTCATTTGTGTTTTGGCAACTAACTTTTCATTCCAAAACATAAAGGTAACAAATCAGTACAATTCTAATTATATGTATCAAAGATAATGTACCTACCATGCTAGTTCGACTCATGTCGATTTAAAATTCTGTGAGCTACCTTTCGGCTAATTTTTCCAACAATGATACAAAAGGAAGCTCATATATACTCTGGCTCATATATTATCACGTCCAACTGAAACCTGAGTCAATTTCAAGCTGCTCACAAGCCATGAGGTTTTAACAGAGCCATACTAGCTGGTAAATGTTTTTACAAACCAATAAGCTCATAATCCAAAATACCTTATCTAAGTAGCCAACAGTTTACTGGTTTAGTAGACACTGGATTTATTAGGAAATTTTTAGTGTATTCAAGTTAAACACGACCTTTGGATCTGTAAGGCGCTACCTTCACCGACGGCAATGTATAGCCAAAATTAGGCTTTGTTATACAAGCCAAAATTAGGCTTAATAAAATCACACACCGAGTAAAAGGTTAAATTGGTTTTGGTTGGGGTGCGCCACACCCGGGCAGTAGTGCAACGCCCGGGGAACATAAGAGGACCCTAGTGGCAAGCCACTATGATGGATCCTCCCCCACAAAAAATAAATTTAATATCGTTATGGACATGTAGTCCACATATCAGATATTAAACTGATAAGAACAGATACTACACTTGATCTTAGCCAAAAGGCCGAGAAAGGTATGAGTTGAAACAAAGCCTTGCCCCTCATCTTATACCCGTCCGACAGGTTCCGCCGAGCTCCGCAAGCGAGGTGGGACTAATCTGACCTTGAGGGTTTGTGTTTGCAGTTTATTAACGTATTGGCGAAGAAGCCCAGCAGTGCGATAGAAAGCCTCAAAGCCCGTACGTTTAAAGGCCCACCAGTACGGCCTCTCTAGGAGGGAAACACACGGGCTTGTAGTTTGTTGCCCTGAAAAATTGTATTTTTTAGCTTGCGAGTTGTATCTTACAAAAGATAGGATAGAAAGAGAAAAAAGCGTGACTCGTACACCAGTGTTTCCGGTCTGTGCACTTGGTCGGAGCTAGCTTAACACTCTCAGGGCTAAGATTTCCGGTATGTGCAAAGTGCAAACCAACTCTTGCACACCAATATGCGATGACCGGGCACCGCGGCTCGAAATCCCTCACCAGCACGACCTCCCCTTGGACTCCGGCACTTGAGGCACGACGAACACGAGGGAACGTGCTCACGACCATGTACGACGCGACTGTCCCTGCATGCAGAGATTGTTCAAAGAAAGACATGTGAATTTGCTTTAGGTTCCATGGTTCAGAATTACTCCATTCTTGGTCGGGCTGGCGAGAGGGGAGGGCCGAGCAGCCACGTGATAGCTCCATCCTAAACTTCGATTGAATGAAGTCCTTCTGAACTGAAAGTCTGAAACTCGTGATGCCACTGGGAGGATCTGAAAATCCTCATTCATTCAGAGTTGGGAACTGAACAATTCAGACTACTTCGCTAATGCATCGGCTGTGTAATTAAAATGCTTGGTCACAACTATAGTTTCTTTTTTTTTTGAAATTCACTTCCCCA
>NC_041381.1:688951880-688956514 GCF_002162155.2 Triticum dicoccoides | reverse complement strand
AACAAGAACGGAGTTACAAGTGATGATTTCAGGACTTTGAAGCCACCATAATGGGTGCATGAAGCCTTGGACGAAATATACAAGATGCCACTTCATAAATTTCGTCCCGAGGCTATTTTAGGTGCTGCGTCACCTTATTATTGGGCCAGGCCCATGTAATTTCGAAATACATAAGTATAGGCTATTTTTAGAGTCCGTATGTGTGGGCAAACAAGAGATAGGGTTGATTTCGGACTCCTCCACCAAGGGCCACGAAATTCCCCCCTCTTCCTCCATATATACAGCCCTTAGGGCATCGTTTAGACTTTGGGTTTTGTTTAGATTAAAAGTTCGCCATAGCTGCAACTTCGCGTACTTCGTTTGTGTTCAACGACCAGACAAAGGCGTCACAGAACCCCACCTTGATCAATAAAGCTTTCATCTTATATTCGCAATATCCAGATTGCAATCTTAGTTTCTTGCTTGTTCTTCGTTTGCTCGCAGGAAACAGACCCCCGTGGTCAGGTTGATCGTGCTCCGGCGTGGTCAATAACCTCTCGGAGTTGGTTTAGCGATTGCTAAGGCGCGACGTCCTCGCACGTTCGTAGTCGGATCGTCAAAGTCGACTTCCACCAAAGCGAAATCCACCATCTCATCGAAAGACGGGACACCTTTGCTTCTATCAGAGACTATGATTCCCCCACAAGTCGGGATGAGACTCCGAACTTTGTGAAAAATAAAAGAGGCCAAAAAAGCCCAAATAAAAAAAAGAGGCCAAAGAAGCCCACCAAAAAAAGGGGAGAAAAAAATGAGAGAAAAAGAGAGAAGGGGAAATGTTACTATCCTTTTACCACACTTGTGCTTCAGAGTAGCACCATGTTCTTCATATCGAGAGTCTCTTGAGTTATCACTTTCATATACTGGTGGGAATTTTCATTATAGAACTTGGCTTGTATATTTCGATGATGGGCTTCCTCAAATGCTCGAGGTCTTCATGAGCAAGCAAGTTGGATGCACACCCACTTAGTTTTAGTTTGATCTTTCATACACTTATAGCTCTAGTGCATCCGTTGCATGGCAATCCCTACTCCTCACATTGACATAAATGATGGGCATCTCCATAGCCCGTTGATTAGCCGTGTCGATGTGAGACTTTCTCCCTTTTTGTCTTCTCCACACAACCTCCACCATCATACTCTATTCCACCTATAGTGCTATATCCATGGCTCACGCTCATGTATTGCGTGAAAGTTGAAAAGGTTTGAGAACGTCAAAAGTATGAAACAATTGCTTAGCTTGTCATCGGGTTGTTCATGATTTGAATATTTTGTGTGATGAAAATGGAGCATAGCCAGACTATATGATTTTGTAGGGATAACTTTCTTTGGCCATGTTGTTTTGAAAAGACATGATTGCTTTATTAGTACGCTCGAAGTATTATTGTTCTTATGTCAAATGATAGACTATTGCCTTGAATCACTCGTGTCTTAATATTCATGCCATGATTAGATTATGTGATCAAGATTATGCTAGGTAGCATTCCACATCAGAAATTGTCTTTTTTATCATTTACCTACTTGAGGACGAGCAGGAATTAAGCTTGGGGATGCTGATACGTCTCCGTCGTATCTATAATTTTTGATTGTTCCATGCCAATATTATTCAACTTTCATATACTTTTGGCATCTTTTTATACTATTTTTGGGACAAACATATTGATCCAGTGCCTAGTGCCAGTTCCTATTTGTTGCATGTCTTATGTTTCGCAGAAACCCTATATCAAACGGAGTCCAAACGGGATAAAAACGGACGGACAATATTTTTGGAATATTGGTATTTTTCTAGAAGAAAAATCAACGCAAGACGGTGCCCGAGGGGGCCACAAGGCAGGGGGGCATGCCCCAGGGAGGCAGGCACGCCCCTGACCCTCGTGGGCACCCTCTTGACGAAGAGAGCCCCTCGTGGGTTGACGCTCTTCTTTTGCCGCAAGAAAGCTAATTGTCGGAGCCCCTCGTGGGTTGACGCAAAAGAAGAGCGTCAAGAAAATTAGCTTTCTCCGAAAATTAAAAGAGACAGTGAAGATTAGCCCCTCGTGTTGATGAAGAGAGCCCCTCATAGGTTGATGCTCTTCTTTTGCCGCAAGAAAGCTAATTTTCGGAGAAAAATCTGGGCGAAGGTTTCAACCCAATCGGAGTTACGGATCTCCGAATATAAAAGAGACGGTGAAAGGGCAGAATCAAAAAACGCAGAAACAGAGAGAGACAGAGAGACAGATCCAATCTCGGAGGGACTCTCGCCCCTCCCATGCCATGGGAGCCAAGGACCAGAGGGGAAACCCTTCTCTCATCTAGGGAGAAGGTCAAGGAAGAATAAGAAGAAGGGGGGCTCTCTCCCCCTTGCTTCCTGTGGCGCCGGAACGCCGCCGGGGCCCATCATCATCACCGTGATCTACACCAACACCACTGCCATCTTCACCAACATCTCCATCACCTTCCCCCATCTATCTACATCGGTCCACTCTCCCGCTACCCGCTGTACCCTCTACTTGAACATGGTGCTTTATGCTTCATATTATTATCCAATGATGTGTTGCCATCCTATGATGTCTGAGTAGATTTTCGTTATCCTATCGGTGATTGAAGAATTGCTATGATTGGTTAATTTTGCTTGTGGTTATGTTGTTGTCCTATTGTGCCCTCCGTGTCACGCAAGCGTGAGGGATTCCCGCTGTAGGGTGTTGCAATACATTCATGATTTGCTTATAGTGGGTTGCTTGAGTGACAGAAGCATAAACCCGAGTCAGGGGGTTGTGGCGTATGGGATAAAGGGGACTTGATACTTTAATGCGATGGTTGGGTTTTACCTTAATGATCTTTAGTAGTTGCGGATGCTTGCTAGAGTTCCAATCATAAGTGCATATGATCCAAGAAGAGAAAGTATGTTAGCGTATGCCTCTCCCACATAAAACTTGCTATCGGTCTAGTAAAGTAGTCAATTGCTTAGGGACAATTTCGCAACTCCTACCACAACTTTTCCACACTCACTATATTTACTTATTGCTTCTTTATCTAAACAGCCCCTACTTTTTATTTATGTGCTCTTTATTATCTTGCAAACCTATACAACAACACCAACAAATTACTTCTAGTTTCATACTTGTTCTAGGTAAAGCGAACGTCAAGCGTGAGTAGAGTTGTATCGGTGGTCGATAGAACTTGAGCGAATTTTTGTTCTACCTTTAGCTCCTCGTTGGGTTCGACACTCTTACTTATCGAAAGAGGCTACAATTGATCCCCTACACTTGTGGGTTATCAGTGGGCAAAGAGAGCCATGCACGCCACAGCGTTTGGCGTGAGATCCAAAATACGGAAGCCGTAGGTGCGCATGACGTCGTTGAAGAAGTCAGCAAAAGGGGGGAAGAGCCCGCAGGAGAAGAAATCGACAAAAAAAGGGGTAACGATTTGGGCCGGCCGTGGCACAATCGGCGGGGACGACGTGCATGGCAGGGTGCCCCGTCGTCTCCCTCCCCCACAGGGGCAAGAAGAAGTTCTTGAGGTGGACCGCATCGACCGTCGAGGGGAAGTAGGCGAGCTGGGTCCGTAGCACCTTCGCCTCACTCTTCGGAGCCTCCCTCTCCCCGGCATGCTTGGCCGCTCCCCTGCCCCTGCTGGTTTTGGGCGCCATGGCGGCTGGAAGGAGGCGAAGGATCAAGAGCAATGGGGGCACAGCGGTAGCAAGCAGAAGCAAGAGCTTCGAATCTTTCGCCTGAGGAAGAAGAGTGGAATGGCGGTCCTAAGATTGGGAGAGGTGTAGAGGGTAGATGAGCAGCGCTGATAGAGGCAAAGGTGTCCCGTCTTTCAATGAGATGATGGATATCGCTTTGGTGGCAGTCGACTTTGACGATCCAACTACGAACGTGCGAGGACGTCGCGCCTTAGCAATCGCTAAACCAACTCCGAGAGGTTATTGACCACGCCGGAGCACGATCAACCTGACCACGAGGGTCTGTTTCCTGCGAGCAAACGAAGAACAAGCAAGAAACTGAGGTTGCAATCTGGATATTGCGAATATAAGATGAAAGCTTTATTGATCAAGGTGGGGTTCTATGACGCCTTTGTCTGGTCGTTGAACACAAACGAAGTACGCGAAGTTGCAGCTATGGCGAACTTTAATCTAAACAAAACCCAAAGTCTAAACGATGCCCTAAGGGCTGTATATATGGAGGAAGAGGGGGGAATTTCGTGGCCCTTGGTCGAGGGGTCCGAAATCAACCCTATCTCTTGTTTCCCCACACATACGGACTCTAAAAATAGCCTATACTTATGTATTTCGAAATTACATGGGCCTGGCCCAATAATAAGGTGACGCAGCACCTAAAATAGCCTCGGGACAAAATTTATGAAGTGGCATCTTGTATATTTCGTCCAAGGCTTCATGCACCCATTATGGTGGCTTCAAAGTCCTGAAATCATCACTTGTAACTCCGTTCTTGTTCCCCTTGCGCATGCCATCATCTCCATGCTTGTTCTTGCTCCAATGTTCATCCTTCTCCAAGCTAGGCCCTTCATTTGTAAGCAAAACAAATGTATCCAATTTAGGCAGCATCATATTCTCATGAACATTAGAATCATTACCAAGAAACGGAAGTACCTGGT
>NC_041381.1:688947917-688951870 GCF_002162155.2 Triticum dicoccoides | reverse complement strand
TGACATTTGTTTTGATTTAAATAATATATTAAATCATTTATTTAACTTATGCCAATTTTTGCAGGGGCTAGATATATTATTCCAGAGCTCCTTTATAATTGGCATAATATTTGGACATATATTAATATATATAGAAATATATTTCCAAAGCAAATATTTATACATTAATTCCAAATGCCCAAAATAAATGTCCATGAGCCACTAAAAATATTGGTTTGATTTTTATCTCTGTCCAATATTTTCAGAGAGCAACATGAGCATTTTCTTGGACCCTTTTGGAGAAATTTTTATTTGGATCATTTTCAAAATGATTCTGAGGGTTTCACAGATCCCCATTTCAAGTTTCTGATGAAAGAGTAAACATGATGCAACACTCTAATGCATGACTGGCTAGGGTGTGACAGGTTTTGAACCATAATCAGAGTCATCATCACTAGATGTTTGATAGTGAGTAGTGCGTGTGTTTACCTTGGCACCGCGTGCCATGAAGCAGTAGGTAGAAGCGGAGTAGTCCTTGTCATTTGCATCGGTGTCGGTGATGAAGTCATTGTCTTTAGTGTTGAAGATGGACTTGGCAACGTATGCTGTAGCCAGACTTGCGACGCCTGAGTCGGATTCCTCCTCAGACTCCACCTCTGCCTCCTCAGAAGCAGACTCCTCCTCTGAATCCATTTCCTTGCCAACAAACGCATGTGCCTTGCCAGATGAGCTCTTCTTGTGTGATGAAGACTTTGAGGAAGACTTGGAAGAAGGCTTTGAGTATTTCTTCTTCTTCTTCTTGTCGTCAAAGTCATATTCCTTGCTCTTCTTCTTCTTTTTGTTCTCATTGTCCCACTGTGGACACTCAGAGATGAAGTGGCCAAGTTTCTTGCACTTGTGACATGTTTTCTTCTTGTAGTCATGAGCAGGAGCTTCATCGTTCCTTGAACTTGATCGGGAAGACTTTCTGAAGCCTTTCTTCTTGGTGAATTTTTGGAACTTCTTGACAAGCATAGCAAGTTCTCTTCCAATGTCTTCAGGATCATCAGAACTGCTGTCAGATTCTTCTTCAGATGAGGAGACAGCTTTTGCCTTCAAGGCACGAGTTCGCCCATAGTTTGGACCGTAGATATCTCTTTTCTCCGAAAGCTAAAACTCATGTGTGTTGAGCCTCTCAAGTATGTCAGATGGATCGAGTGTCCTGAAATCAGGACGTTCTTGAATCATCAGGGCCAGGATGTCAAACGAACTATCAAGTGATCTCAGCAGCGTCTTGATGACTTCGTGTTTGGTAATCTCAGTGGCGCCGAGGGCTTGAAGCTCATTTGTGATGCCAGTGAGTCGGTCAAATGTGTGTTGGACATTCTCATTGTCATTTCACTTGAAGCGGTTGAAGAGGTTGCGATGGACACTGATTCTCTGATCTCTCTGGGTTGAGATGCCTTCATTGACCTTGGAGAGCCAGTCCCAGACCAGCTTGGATGTCTTCAAAGCACTCACACGACCATACTGTCCTTTGGTCATATGACCACAGATGATATTCTTGGCAGTAGAGTCCAGTTGAACGAATTTCTTGACATCAGCAGCAGTGACACCTTCTCCAGCCTCGGGAACGCCGTTCTCGACGACATACCATAGATCAACGTCAATGGCTTCAAGATGCATGCGCATCTAATTCTTCCAGTAGGGATATTCAGATCCATCGAAGACGGGGCACGCAGCGGAGACTTTAATTATCCCTGCAGTCGACATAGCTAAAACTCCAGGTGGTTAAACCGAATCACACAGAACAAGGGAGCACCTTGCTCTAATACCAATTGAAAGTGCGTTATATCGACTAGAGGGGGGTGAATAGGCGATTTTTATGAAAGTCTTCAGAACATAGAAGTTTTGAAGACAAACGATAAAATTAAACCTATTACCATGCAGCGGAAGGTAGACTACACTAGGCAAACCATAGTCAAGTATTCAATGAAGTGAAAGCACAAAGACTAATAGCAGCTAGGTAGTAAGGATCAGGTAGGAAGATATTGTGAAGCCAAACAGAACACGCAGTCACTTAGTGAAGACAAATGATAGTGCAAACATACAATGACTTCACAAGGAGTAACAGTAAGTAAAGGGAAGTGAAGATGAAACCAGTGACTCGTTGAAGACAATGATTTGTTGGACCAGTTCCAGTTGCTGTGACAACTGTACGTCTGGTTGGAGCGGCTAGGTATTTAAACCTTAGGACACACAGTCTCGGACACCCAGTCCTGAACACGCAGCTCAGGACACCCAGTCCTCACCGTATTCTCCTTGAGCTAAGGACACATAGACCTCACCCAATCACTCTGGTAAGTCTTCAAGGTACACTCCCAAACCTTCACAGACTTCGTTCACCGGCAATCCACAATGTCTCTTGGATGCTCAAAACGCGACGCCTAACCGGCTGGAGGATGCATAGTCCTCAAGTGTAATAAGTCTTCAGATCACACAGACAAGAAGACTTAAGTGATGCCCAATTCTCTCTGGCTCTGGTGGTTAGGGCTTTATCCTCGCAAGGAATTCTCTCTCAAAGGCTTCGAGGTGGGTTGCTCTCAAACGACAAAAGCCATACTTTCAATCTGAGCAGCCAACCGTTTATGGTTGTAGGGGGTGGGCTATTTATAGCCACTTGGCAACCCGACCTGATTTATCCGAAATGACCCTGGGTCACTAAGGAACTGACACGTGTTCCAACGGTCAGATTTCAAACTCACACAGCAACTTTACTTGGGCTACAAGCAAAGCTGACTTGTCCGACTCTGGACAAGATTCGCTCTCATAGTCTTCACTCGAAGACATAGGTTTTTGGTTTAGGCATCACTTCAGTCATTCTGACTGGTTCTCTTGGACCCCACTTAACAGTACGGTGGTTCCTATGACTCAACACAAAAGAAAAAGAACTATGAAAGATCTAAGTCTTCGAGCTCCATAGGCTTCATATAGTGTCTTCTCTTGTCATAGTCTTCAATGTGAATATCTTCATATACCACCTTTGACTTCAATGTCTTCATACATTTTTAAGGTACTAGCGAAATTTCGGCAGCATAACAGCTGTAAATGCTCAAGAAGGATTTTGAGACATTTGACAAAGGATTTCATACCCACTCAACATCATCATATCAAAGTTCTGAATCCATTCTAACAACATAATGTGGTAGTAGAACTGAACTAGGCTTGTATCCATCAATCTTATAAGGTACTACTGATTAGTAACACGTGATCCTGATAGAGAGAATAGATCCTAATTCCTTAACCCCCGGTAGAAGAATGGACTGACTCAGATCAGAATGTCATAAGATAAAGGAGTAAAAAGAGCCTTACGTTCCAACCCACAAACAATTCCCCTACATATAACTAAAGAATTTCTAGACTCAACATCGACCAGTTTGGCTTGGAGAACCTACAGGCAGTCCAGCTCTGATGCCAACGCTGTCAGGACCCCGACTCGATGTCACATCGATCTAGCCGATAACACCTCATATCACTTTGCGGCCTCACGCACGGTATCCCCACGGGTGTCGCCTTACCTTTGCCCGGGACCGTTTGCGCCTTTTGGCTCACGTATATGATAGTGTCGCTAGCATCCATATGATAAAGAGCCCGGGCTGACATGACTAGTCGTAAACCCAAAGTGGCCCAGACTTACAGGGACAGGCATCCATGACCCAGCTTCGAACGTGTCGGTCATCAGCAAGTGGGTCCGGGCTGTAGCACTGGGCTAGCAGGACTCCGGTAAACCGGGCTGTAGCGGGCTAACAGGACTCCGGTACTCAAAGCGTGACATTTCCCAGAAGGGACAGACACAGGAACGAAGAAGGACACATGCCGGCCAGCCTAAGTGTTCCAGAGCAGTAGCAAGCTACCATGGCTCAGCGGTAACACTAGGAGACATTTCCCGGTAAGAGAGGCTACCAAAGATAAACAACTAGATAGTCAGATCCCAC